>NC_090735.1:153158988-153166488 GCF_036898095.1 Palaemon carinicauda | reverse complement strand
TATATATATATATATATATATATATATATATATATATATATATATATATATATATATATATATATATATATATATATATATATATATATATATATATATATATATATCTATATCTATATCTATATCTATATCTATATATATATATATATATATATATATATATATATATATATATATATATATATATATATATATATATATATATATATATATATATATATATATATATATATATTTCAAATAAGCCATATATATTAATACATTAAAGTCTGGATTCTCTTAACGACCTCGGGATCAGAGTCCTAGGCGGAATCAACCAAAGACTACAGTATCAGACCGGCCGGGATTTAAACCCTGGTCCAGGATACCTGTATGCCAGTGACCATACCACTCATGGCTGAGTGGTATGGTCACTGGCATACAGGTATCCTGGACCAGGGTTCAAATCCCGGCCGGTTTGATACTATAGTCTTTGGGTGATTCCGCCTGGGGCTCTGATCCCGAGGTCGTTAAGAGAATCCAGACTTTAATTTATTAATATATATATAGCTTATTTGAAATATGAAAAACAAGTTTAAATGTTTTATATATATATATATAGATATATATATATATATATATATATATATATATATATATATATATATATATATATATATATATATATATATATATATACATATATATAAATATATATATATATATATATATATATATATATATATATATATATATATGTATATATATATATATATATATATATATATATATATATATATATATATATATATATATATATATATATATATATATATATATATATATATATATATATTGTGTGTATGTAAAATTCAAACGAACACACGTCTGAACTACAATTAATCACAATTTTGTTTCTACTAGTTCATCTATACGATAAATATATGAATCAATATTTTCACAATATACAATGTACTATGAGTGTACGAACATATCTACAAATACTCCTCAGAAAAATATGCCACCTGTATTTGCTCTGACGTGTTTTCATATAAAAGGGTGGCATATTTTTCTGATGTTTTTATCCAAATCAATTTGTTTTTTTGCAATATACATAATACCCTACACATACAATTTATAACAAAATTGATATATATATATATATATATATATATATATATATATATATATATATATATATATATATATATATATATACATATATATATATATATATATATATATATATATATATATATATATATATATATATATATATATGTATATATATATATATATATATATATATATATATATATATATATATATATATATAATTTTAGTTTCCTTTTTGATGCGTAAAATTATTGGTAATTCATCTTCCAATGAATGGAGTGATGATTATTCTGGAAATTAGCGTTTACATTGTGGTTTATGACCTGAGTATGCAATGGATCATAATTAATCTTATTAAAATTTTCTAAATATACATGAATCTTATAATCACACTAACAATATACAGTACGTATCACTAATAACAAATTCCTTTGAAGGTATTCAAGCCTATAAATATTTCGAAATAGTTTTCTAAAAGAATTGGGTCTCGAAGTAGATTGGTCCGTAATCAGTTTATAACCGTCGAACACTCCAATGACCATTCAGTTAACCCAGTGTAAAGTTTTCCCTATAATCGAATGTGTATTTTTCTGTTCAATTTAGTGCGGTTAAACTAGGATAATAGCTTATACTCTTGGTTTATGCTATTTCTCTCTTATTATGGACAAATTGGTGTATTTCTAACATTTTTTTTTCTTTTTTTTTTTAAACGTTGATATATGCAGAATTTATTTTGAGTGAATTATTATTGCCTGTCTTTGTTTTTAAATATTGGAACTTGTTTTGAGTGTTGTATTTCATACGGTTGTTGCATCTTTAGGAACCGAAAAAAAAAAAGAAACTTTTCAATTATTTTAGAATCATGGTCTCAAAACGTTTTTAAAGAATTTGAAATTTTAACATCTGGGAGGTTTTAAATAATTAAGTTTACAGCATTTTCTAAAATGATGCTGTTCATTTCAGTCAGTATAAAAGAAACAAAATTTATATATCTGTCTTTTGTTAACAATATGAATATTTTCCATTTGTTTCTTAGTCATAAATTGGAGAATGGTGAAAGAATAAATAACCCAAATTTATATATTTAAACTTCTTGTCAGGAATGCGATATTCTATGACATAATAATAATAATAATAATAATAATAATAATAATAATAATAATAATAATAATAATAATAATAATAATAATAATAATAATAGTGGTAGTAGTAACAATAATAATAATAATAATAATAATAATAATAATAATAATGATAATAATGATAATAATAATAATAATAATAATAATAATAATAAACTGCCTATATTACTACGTATCCTCTTATCATCCTGTTACATTATAATAATTCGTATCACAATATTCAAAGATAGATAATGAAAAACATATAACAAATGGGCTTCCTATTTTTAAATAAAATCTAATTCTATTGTTCAGTACGGATTAGGTGTTACCATAGATTTTCCACATCAAATTTTTTATTTCATCCTAGATTATCTCTATTGAGTGAGGCACCAGTTTGGTAATAACATAGATGTGAGGTGAATGCAACTAACTTTATTTCAAAAGACAGCAGGTTTATATACACGACTTTCATTGGAAGATAGTCACAAAAATGCTTCCTCCCTATAAAATACCATACATGGGAAATAGGGCACCCCGCTCTCGGTAGGCATACTGTGTACAGGTCATCTGGCAGGATATATACCAGTTATAGGCAAGCAATAGAGACCGGGTTCTTTGCCTCACATATTAATTAAGGATACTTTCGGCGCATGACGGATACTAGGAAAGGGCCAGTGTAAGGAGGTGTTAGCAGTGGCTTGCTAGTGTCGTTGCACAGGAGACCGTGCATTACCGATTACAGATCTGATTGTATGTTTTGCTTATCTGGGGTCTTGTATGTCTGGTGGCATGGAGCAAGTTTTCCCACAACATAACATAGGTGCTGCAGATTGACAGAGGAAGTTGCAGACGGAAAATATTCTGCATGGACGATCAGCGGGTCGCCATATACCATTTCAGCAGCCAAGACATCCAGGGTGTCTTTACGAGTGGTCGTTAGTCCCAGGAGGACCCAGGAACACTGCATATCCCAGTCGAAGTCTTTGTATTGAGATACCAAAGCTGCTTTCAGGGTGCAATGAAAACGTTCAACCATTCCATTGGCAGCAGGATTGACGGCAGTTGTCTGATGTAGGGTGATTTCCATGAGATTCACTAATGATGTCCATAATTGAAAGGTTAAAGTTATACCCCTGTCAGAAGTGATAGACTCAGAAATACTAAATTTTGCTATTCATCCTAAGAGTAAGACGGATGTGCATGAGACGGACGTTGAAGATTCCATGGGAATTGCTTTAGGCCAACGAAAGGTGCTGGCAATGATGGTAAATAGGTAGTGATGTACTTGTGATGTGGCTAAGTGCAAAACTACATCGACATGAATGTGCGCAAAGAGCCACTGAGGTTGAGTAGAGTTCCCCAATATTGAATTTATATGTCGATGTACTTTTGAAATTTAGCATGATACACATGCAAGGACCCAGTACTTAGTATGCTGTGCCAAATGAACTTTGTCTTCAGTAGCTGTGCAGTAAAGCGGTGCAAGGGATGTGAAAGACTTTGAATTAAATCAAATACCTGTCTGCACATGGGAGCAGTACTGACATCAAAGAGGAGGGTAGCGTTGGAGTTGTTGAAGAGGACCTCTTCCCGATGGAGGGATATGCAGGATGACCTACATACTTGATACTCTGGATCTTTCTGTTGAGCTTTGGTCAAGGCATTGTCCAATCCTAGGTGAATGAGGGCCAATGTGTTTCTTGAAAGAGCATCGGCAACGCGATTAATTTTCCCAGGTATGTGTTGAAGGGTGCAATTCTATTCAGCCACTGCAGAGAGATGTTGGCAATAATAGTCAGACCAGGCATTGGACTGTCGAGTGAAGGCGTGCACCAGATGTATATGGTCCATGTGAATGACGAAGAGCGTATATTCCAAAAAGCGGTGAAAGTGGTGGACAGCAAGTGCTCTGCTAGCAATTTGTGATCGAAGGTAGAGTAGACATATTCCTCTTTGGACAGCTTTGTACTGAAAAAGATCAATTATCGGGTCAAGCTATTGACCACCTGCTTGAGTACTACACCAATAGCGATGTTGCTGGCTTCAGTGGAGCAAATGAGAGGCGCATAGGGCATAGTAAAAGGTAGACCAGCAAGAGTTGATAGGGAAATTTTTGCGTCGCAGAAGCCCGTTTCTTGATGGGGACCCCACTTCATATCTTTTGTCTTATCATTGACGAAGGCAGAGAGGGGGCAAGAGTAGCAGCGATGGCTGGCCGGAAATGGTGATAATAGCTTATCATGCCCCAGAAATCTCAAAATGCTTTCATGGTCCAGGGCATGGGGAAGTTCTGAAAAGCTGCGACCTTCTCAGGGAGGAGTTGGACTCCTTCAGGTGTGATGTGGTGCCCTAAGAACGATACTTCGTTGGCATTGAAGGTACAAGGACTACAAGGACGTACTGTTGTAGTCAGTCGACCCCGATACATAGGTGACAGTGGTGTTCCTCTTTGGAGGAGGAAAACACAAGTATGTCGTCCATGTAACATACACAGAAGGGTATATCCCATAAGATGCTGTCAATGAGACATTGAAAAGTGGCCACAGCCAAAACAAGAGTAATTGAAGGTGTATGTAATATAGGGAGTGGTAATGACTGTCTTGGGATGTCTTCTGGGTTTATGAGCACCTTATAATATCCCTTCAGAAGGTCTATCAAGGACAAAACCTTCACTTTGCACAAGTAGAAGGTCACGTAACGATGTTTGGAAGGGGGTAATGATATGATTCTGTCTGCATATTCAAACGCCTACAATCCACACATGGACATATGGAGCCATCTTTCTACAGGATGATGTGTACAAGTGACGACCGTGATCCAGAAACATTTGAGCAAGGCCCATTTCTTCCATACGGTGCCAGACGCCTGAATCTGGTGAACACTGGGGACACCATCATCTTGATATGGTGATAAGTACACTACTTTTCAGGAACTGCTGGCGTTTGGTGAAGCTCCGGAACGAAGACTTCCAGGTACGACATGAGGAAGGTAGGTGTATTCCTTCGTGGGTGTGCTGATGTGGAGAGCAAGGTTGGAGGGGAAGGGTTGAAGAGATGTACTTGAGTAAGAGTCTGTATTGACTAGCCGCCGGTGAATTACATAAACCAAGGGGGGGTAATGTGAGAGGAAATCCTCTCCGAGGGTTGGCAATGTGACGTCAGCATTGAGAAAATTTCAGTGATTTTTGATGCTTTGAAATGATAATGTGAGGTCCTCATAAAAATGGGTGGCGATTGCAGATTCGGTGGCAGGTACTAGGCGGACGTCGGCAGATTTAGACAGACTGTGTCATGTCCGGGCAAGTGGCCTTGGCATAAGACAGGGGTTCCCAACCGGTGGGTCGCGACCCCCTGGGGGGTCGCGAAGCCTTGGCAAGGGGGTCGCATAGCCTTGTTAGAAGTAGCTTGGGATAACATTAATTTTATTTCATCAGTTACATTTTTCATGCTCTTACATTTATTTAGTTTCGGTGCAAAGCAAAACGTGTGCTACGTGTGATACCTTGCTGCATTCTCATATATATATTTTTGTGTGGGTATTATATTTTAGGTTAAGTTATCATGAAGTGGTGATTATTATTCTCTTGTTTATCATGTTTAAAAATTTCTTTTTTTCTTATGTTTGTGTATTTTGTTTGACGTTTTTATGTTGTTTCTTAAACGATGGATTAGATTTTTCCAGTCATTTATGGAGTGGATTATTTCACTTTTCCAATTGTGACTTGAATATTGAAGACAAACTTGATTATTCTGACAGTTTTAGTTTTCTCTTTGATTTCTAAGTGGCTACGATTTACTATAGATTTGATGCCTATCTTTATGAGAGTTGATGTTATTTTAGTTCTTGTATGATTTTCTGTATTTTTGTTAGACAAAATTCATAAAAAGAAGTTATTCCTGCAAAACCTTCGAATAACAATCTTTTAATGTAGAGCTGTTAGCAAAAGTAAGAGCAAAGTTATAAAGAGATAGATGAAAAAGCTGTCTGAATTTTCTATATTTTTTGGTGGACATAACTACTGAAATTTATAGAAAAGAACTTATTCCTGCAAAAACTTCGAGTAACAACCTTTTGCTGATTACACTTCTTTTTCACTCTTCTGGCAATGTTTCACGTGTATCTATTTGTTCTTAGTCATGCATTTTTTTTTTATTATTATTTACGTGTCTATCATATTCATTAAGAAATTTATACCCGGCTCGTAAATTACTCACCACCAGTCAGTGTTCCAAAGCGTGCATTATTCAACATTTTTACTTTATTTTAACAAGGAGATAAGTAAGCAGTAGAGGTGAGTTGTGTCTGGCAAGCATGCTGTTGTGATATGACAGGATTTGAATTTCTTCAAACGGCATGAACGGTGTCTTAAAAGCCAAGGACTCGATAGAAGTGGGTCGTTTCAGCAGCAGAGTGCCACCGTATTGGAAGCCTCATATGAGATTGCATTCGAAATTGCTAAACAAAAAAGCCTCACACGATTGGAGAAACACTTATTAAACCCTGCATGATGAAAGCAGTAAATCTTATTATTGGAGAAGCCAGTGCAAAAAAGATGCAACAAGTATCCCTGTCAAATAATATTATACAGAGGCGCATTTCTAAAATGTCTATAGATGTGAAGGAACAGGTTTTGACTGAAATTAAGGGTTCCCCTCTGTTTTTCTTTCAGCTCGATGAGTCAACAGATGTAAGTTCATGTTCTCAGTTGCTTGTCTTCATGAGATACATTAATTCAGGTGACATTAAAGACGAATTCTTATTCTGCATTTCACTTGAAACCACAACAAAAGCTGATGATGTCATGGAAAAAGTTTCAACTTTTTTCCAAGAGGAAGATCTTCACTGGGAAAATGTGTGTAGGGTTTGTACGGATGGGGCACCAGCTATGCTGGGATCGAAATCAGGATTCCAATCGAGAGTGAAGAAGCTAGCACCTCAAGCAAAGGGCATCCACTGCATGATTCACCGATATGCTCTCGCCAGTAAGACTCCCCCTGCTTCTCTGCAGGAAGTGCTTGAATCTGTAAACAAAATTGTAAATTATATCAAGACTAAAGCACTCAACACTCGCCTATTCAAAGAACTATGCAAAGACATGAATGCTGACCACAAAGTCCTTCTCTTCTACACAGCAGTACGTTGGTTGTCGAAAGGAAACGTTATTAATCGTGTCTTTGAAATGAAAGATGAAATAAAGCTATTCTTGGAGACTCAAGAAAGGAAAGATCTTGTTGTCCACTTCGAAGATGAAGCATGGAATAAAAGGGTTGCGTACCTAGCC
>NC_090735.1:153141488-153151488 GCF_036898095.1 Palaemon carinicauda | reverse complement strand
ACATGAAACTAACATAGTATGGGTGAGCCTGACTAGTAAAGCTTGTCTAATCATGGCGATACACAAAACCTTTAACCATTTTAAAGCATCCCCACTCAAAGTTATATATATATATATATATATATATATATATATATATATATATATATATATATATATATATATGTATATATATATATATATATATATATATTCATATATATACAGTATATATGGGTATTAATATGTATATATATGTATATTTATATATGTATGTATATATATATATATATATATATATATATATATATATATATATATATATATATCTATATAGATAGATTATATATATAAATAAATATATATATATATATATATATATATATATATATATATATATATATATATCTATATATATCTATATATATTTATATATATATATATATATATATATATATATATATATATATATATTTATATTTATATCTATATATATCTATATCTATATATTTATATATCTATATATTTCTATGTCTATCTATCTATATATATATCTATATATGTATATATATATATATATATATATATATATATATATATATATATATATATATATATGTATGTGTGTGTGTGTGAGTGTGTGTGTGTGTGTGTGTGTGTGTGTGTGTGTGTGTATGTGTGTGGGAGTATTACAAATCCCCTGGTTCTATCAACTTTGGAAACTACAAAAAGCAATGCTCCTACATTTGTTACTATAGTTTCATATATGCCACATCATATAATATGTTATGTTTCTTGAGCCTCATTTCTATTTTAAGAACGATGTAAAGAATGAGAAATAAAGGTTATCATGAGTCAGACTTCCTGGAGAGTAACGAGACCATAACGATGAAAGTTAAATAAACTTCTTCGTGTGTGTGTTTTTTTTTTTTTTTTTTTTTTTTTTTTTTACTTTAGTTAGAAATCAAAAGCGCTCCATTTCTCAGATGAGCTTGAAATATTTTTGTGTTTATACACATATTATAAGGAATGATTTCCCTGTAGATTTGGCAAATACAGTTTCTTGTTCCTTTTATCTATTATATATATATATATATATATATATATATATATATATATATATATATATATATATATATATATATATATATATATATATATATATATACATACATACATATTATACATAATATACATATACACTGTATAGATATATAGATACATATATAAATATATACATATATATATTATATATATATATATATATATATATATATATATATATATATATATATTATATATATATATATATATATATATATATATATATATATATTGTTACGAACCATAGATGTTATAAGGTTCTCAACATTCAAGTTCTTTGGTTCCTGATGATAAGTTCGTACCAGTATGATAATCGGTGGAGAACTGTCAGAAAATAAACAATTCAGGGCGAAAGTCTCAAAAAGGAGGAGGTTAAGAACACACTAGGTGAAATAACAAGATTTTTTTTATTACAGTACCTTGGCTTAACTTACAAAAAAGACTCCTATTGAAAACTGGAACAAGGGAGGAAAAGACACTTCGACATTCACCTAGCTAACTTTCTCTCGAGATAAAGAGACAGTAATAAGTCAAAGATAGGAAAACAATTGCTCATGGCCGAAAATTACGCTATCACTCGATAAAAGGAGAATCAGAATAGAAAATAACCTTAAACCTACAAAAATATTACACACAATTACAAAAAAAAAAAAATCATACTTTGAAACTTATTTCTCACTCAGCCAGAGATTTAGCCGTGATTACACCAACGAGGCCGTCTAATATACTGTCCCTTCACAAGAGAAAATTAACAACAGGAGAGTTACAGTGGAGCGCCGTCCTCGAGTCTATTATGCTCATTACACATGGAGTACCCAGAGCGTCCCGAAAGAATGATAATGCAATTAAAATTTCAGCACAAAAGTTTATCTAACTGTTTTCTTCGGCGCTAGGAGGCCCCGTAACGATCCCAGGATGCTAGCAGGCTGAAGGTAAGGGCAGATTAAATGTAACTGCACACAGGTCATGGGCTGATCCAGTAGGCATCTCCATAGAGAATAGTGAAACACCACGAAGTCACAGACGTACACAGCGTCTCCATAGAAAAGGTGAGGTACTAAAAGCTTCACCGACGTACACAGACGTATACAGCCGTACACAGACGTATCTGTCTTCAGCAGCAAAAAGGGAGCTAGACATCCTCTCATGCGGGACCGTTGTACTCTGCTTGAAGACAAAAACCACAACTCCACGTCAATTGCCGGAGGGGTCGACAGCGGGCGACAAATTGCCGAACCATCACCAACAAGCATGAAAAAATAAAAAGAATCTTACATGGGTGACGTACCAATTTAACGGAAACAACCGTTGAAGGGAGGTGAAAAGTAAACCAAAGTCCAGCATTCAAAAGTCAAATGACAAGCAAAATAACTAAACTAAACTGGACAAAAACAAAAACACTTTACTTTAAAGAAAAGGATATACAAAGAAAAATTCATCGGAATTTGCGTTATTTACCTTACAATATATATATATATATATATATATATATATATATATATATATATATATATATATATATATATATATATATATATATATATATATATACATATATATATATATATATATATATATATATATATATATATATATATATATATATATATATATATGTATATATATATATACAACATATATTTTAAATATATATATATACATATATATATATATATATATATATATATATATATATATATATATATATGTATATACATATACAGTATATATATATATATATATATATATATATATATATATATATATATATATATATATATATATATATATATGCATATATAGGTATATATATATATATATATATTTATATATATATATATATATATATATATATATATATATATATATATATATATATATATATATATATATATATATATATACTTCAGTATTTTAAGCTACATTTATCAATGAGATCACTAAGCTTACTGGGAAAAGGTAAAATAAATGAATGGATTGATAGACATTAATTAACTCAACATCAGAAATGGAATCAATCGTACAAGAATGGGAACATACATGAATGGAAACTTTGTGATTCACAATACACTAGGACAAAATGTGTGTTATTGGAGTTAGAATAAACATATAAACACACAAAACGACAAGTTTACTTAGAGTTCCTCCCCCCCCCCCCAAAAAAAAGGACAAAGAACACATATCACAAAACAAGGACGGAACTTAAACAGTAAAGTTAAGTACTAGGTTGAAAATTAAAAGTTAAGGAAAGTCTAACTACAGATCTTTTATACTTTAGGAAAAAAATTTAAATAAACTGTTAAGCCATTGTGAAGGAACAGCACTAGATGAGGGATTTAGGTTTTGGATAGTGGTTTAATGAAAAGGGTCGAGGTAAGGTAGACACTAGCTGTTAGAAGATTGCAGTGATATTATGAAATTAAAATAGTTGGTGGTTTATTTGCATGCGTAAGCATAATTATGAATGGTTCAAAATTTTTTTTTTTTTTTTATTCAGTGTATGTCCAGTGCGATGACTGACATCTTTACGAGAGTCAATGCGACCCCCTACCCCAGGTGACGATTGGAACAATCGACATAAGATACCAAATTGCATTTGGAACAGATATACAAATAAACCTTTGAGGTTTGCATATCTCTTTAAATTTAAACTCATTTCTTATTGTCAGGGATTTTTGAGAAGAAAAAAAAATTAACAGACCAAGGTAAGTAACTTAGTGTCATTTTTAAGTATAAATTTGGCGTTCCTATAATTACATGTTAATGGCAACGTGACACAGATTCAAAATAGGAATCAATTACTAATAAAATATAAGTTAAAAGTGTGATTTCGTCATATAACCTATGCTATTCTGAAGGAATGTGTAACAAGTATTGATTTTTAAAAATAACGAACCATGACTGAAAAGAATTTAATCGTAAACCGGTACAAGTGTTCTTTCTAAAGGTACTGGTATTAAAAGATTCATCACCACGAGAAATCAAAATGTCCAAAACTAGATTTGATAATTATCTGTTAAATGCAGAGTAAGCTTGATATTTGGATGGAATGAAATTGGAGTTAATGTTATTGGTTGTAACTTGTCAAATCTATTGTAATTGTGATGAAGATATCGAGTATCTGCATTATATATGATAATATGAGTTGGTTTTACGATTTACGAAATATTATGATTTAGTATCACCTGGTCAAGAGTGAAGCCGTTCGGGAAGCAAACATAGATGTGAGATTTAGTTAAAGTATGCGAAGGATATGGCTGTAGACGGGAGTTGCTATACGGGAACCTTAAATTAGAGGACGTTCTTTTGATTGATTTACTTTTAAAATTTGTTATTTCTGTATTACCTTTTGTATTGTTAAAACGTCCCAGTTTTGAGAAGTGTAGGCTTTCCCCAATTATTTACACCAGAACAGTTCAAAGTGCTATATATACCAATAACAATTATTTTCTTCATTAGGAATCCTGTTCATAAGTGAATATTTACTCACATTTTAAGTACTTGCCCGGTCCGCTACAACCAACTACAAAAGCTTTTAAAATTGTATGTTCTTAGATAAAGTAGCATGGTGGCTCTTTTTAATATAAGGTCTATTAGGTTTCTTGAAACAAAAAACTCAAATTATTAATGCTCAGTATTCGTCTTCAAAATTCCTTTCCCAATTGAACTATTAATTTATAAGCTAAAAGATTATCTACTGACTCTTAATCCGTCTCGTATTTTCGTATTCTGAACACGGCTGTAAATATATGGTATCTTCAATAAAAATTACTATTGTTCTTCATTCAATTTCTATCAACCTACGAAAAACATAGTTCTCCTTGTATCGATGCACCAATGATTAAATTTTTTGGAATATTTGAACCCCAAGTATGTCGAAGAAAAGAAAGGTAACTGATAAACAGTGTGTGTTTCAAGATAACTGTACGAGACTATTTTTTTGTAATATGGGAATGAAAATCAGTGTGCCTCGTTTGTTCACATGTACTTAGTATACTGAAGGAGTATAATTTGAAAAGACAAGACTTGACAAACCATTTCACAATGTTTGTGATCGATCAGGAGTAGAAAAAATTTGTAGAAATTAAGGAAAGGCTTATTAGGTCAGAAAACGTATTCTGTTCAGAAACAGAATAAGGATAATAATATTGTACAAGCCAGTTACATTGGTGCCAAAAAAAAAAAAAAAAAATTGGACTGTGATGGTGTAATCCTCGCGACGCCGGAGTTAAGTAATTCTTATGTTGTCATCTCTGACCCACATATATTGTTAAAGCCGTTAGGTGATAACTGCAAGGAAAGGTGAATGTAACTAAACTTTATTAAACAATCGTCGAGTTTTTATACAGCGACTTGCGAGCATGAACGTCACAGAAATTCAAACGAAAAAAAAATCTTTTGCTAGCATTAAAACACAGGATGGTCTCTTTACAGTGCAGGAAAAAGCGAGTGATGAGATATAAAGTTAAAACCGTCACATATGATTCCGACACCAAATACTGTACGGTATTTGATAGAGCAGGTAAAATAGAACCAAATTCAAATTTATTACAAACTCAAATGCTAGTGACATAAAAATAAAAACTATTACAAAGATATACCACCTTTATTAAAAAAAAAAAAATATTAGTGACACAAATTTTTTTTCAATGTCTGCTACCTGTTGATTACCATCAGCAGAGCTATTGTATTTCTATTACCAATATTGTCCCTATAATAACTTGCTCCCGCCATTTTCTAATTTACATATGAATTGCACTATCATTTTTCCTGTAGGTCCAATAAATTCTTTACCGTTAATCTATTTCTTTTTTCTCAATCCTGTCTCACACGCCTTAATGTATAATTTCAATATGATAAACGCAATTTGTTTGAACGTCACATGTATTTTTTTAATCTCATATTATCATATTTTCTGTTCACTGTCAGGGTGTCATACCGTGTAACTTATAAGTGTGGTTAAAATAATAGCTATCATTAATATCATCCTATGATAAGAATTTATATAAATGGTTTTAGAAAGAGGGATGTGAAAATATGACTAGGTTGAATTAAATTATATAAGTTTTGTAATAGAGATGAAAAGGTCTCAGGGATAAATGGAAAGATTTATATGAAAAGTATAGGAGTAGAGAAATGTTTTCCAGGGGTATTAGTCTTTAAATGGCCAATAAAAGAGAGTTGTGTGATGTGGAACGATATTAAAAGATCGCAAGAGGAATAATTGTAAGTTAGATTTATTGAGAAATAAGGGCAAAACTAATAAAGAGGCTTTTTGCAGAAAGAGGTCTAGAAATTTGATACAAAATTAATCGATGATTTCTAATATAGTAAATAAGAAAAAAAAATCAAATACAACAGTTTCAGTACTGAATTATGCATAGGATCACAGGGAAAAGTTAAGGGACCAAGAACGTAAAAAAAAAAAAAAATATATATATATATATATATATATATATATATATACATATATATATATATATATATATATATATATATATATATATATATATATATATATATATATATATATATATATATATATATATATATATATTGTGTGTCGATGTACTTTGGAAGTTTGGCAAGAAGTACAGGAGCTAACCCAATCCTCAGCATTGTTAGAAATGCCGTGCCAAATGAACTTCGTCTTCAGCAGCTCTGCGGTAAAATGGCACAAGGGATGTGAAAGGCCGTAAATGAAATCAAACATATGCCGGCACATAAGAGCAGGAATCCAAGGTCGCAGTCTACCAGTACTAACATCATAGAGGATGGTGTTGTTGGAGTCTTCGAGGGGGAAGTCTTCCCACCGGAGGGTCGTGCAAGATGTCTTGCATGCTTGATAATCTTGATCATGTCATTTGGCTTCTGTCAGGGCGTTGTAATTCAATCCCAGTTGAACGGCAGCCAACGTGTTTCTTAACAGGGCATCGGCAACGGGATTCATTTTCCCAGGGACATATTGAAGGGTGCAATTGTATTCTGCCACGGCGGAGAGATGTCGGAGTTGACGGGCGGACCAGGTGTCAGAATGTCGAGTGAAGGGGTGCACCAGAGGCATGTGGTCTGTGCAAATGACGAAGGGAGTACCTTCTAAGAAATGGCGAAAGTGACAGACAGCCAAGTGCACCGCCAGCAATTTGCGATCGAAGGTAGAATAACCCGATTTTGCCTTGGACAGTTTTCTGCTGAAGAAGGCCAATGGGCGGGGCGAGCCATTGACCACCTGCTCGCGTACTGCACCAATAGCGACGTCGCTGGCATAGGTGGAGAGAAGGAGAGGGCCATATGGGATAGGAAAAGTGAGAGCCGCAGCGGTTGATAGGGCCTTCTTTGCATTGCAGAAGGCCACTTCTTGAAGGGAACTCCACTTCAGGTCCTTTGGCTTGCCCTTGAGGGAGGCGTAGAGGGGAGCAAGAGTGGTGGCAATGGCTGGCAGAAAACGGTGATAATAGTTGATCATGCCCAAGAATTCCTGCAGAGTTTTGACGGTCGAGGGCGCGAGGAAGTCCTGAACGGCTGCTACCTTCTCAGAGAGGGGATGGACTCCTTCAGGAGTGATGCAGTGCCCTACGAACGGCACTTTGATGGCACCGAAGGTACACTTGTTGTACCGGACTGCAAGGCCATTTTGTTGCAGGTGGTCGAGCACGATGCGTAGGTGACTGAGTTGTTCCTCTTATGAGGAGGAGAACACTAGTAGGTTGTCCATATAACAAACACAGAAAGAGAGGTCCCCTAAGATGCCATCCATGAAACGTTGAAACATGGCCCCGGCATTACGAAGGCCAAAACAGGAATAATATAAGGTGTATGTACCAAACGGAGGGGTGATGGCGGTCTTGGGGATGTCTTCTGGGATTATAGGCACC
Organism: Palaemon carinicauda; assembly: GCF_036898095.1. Taxonomy (NCBI): domain Eukaryota; kingdom Metazoa; phylum Arthropoda; class Malacostraca; order Decapoda; family Palaemonidae; genus Palaemon; species Palaemon carinicauda. The sequence goes on along the minus strand of NC_090735.1, from coordinate 153,143,530 downwards.
TGATAATACCCCTTCAGGAGGTCGAGCGTAGAGAAGCCTCCACTTTGTGCAGGTAGGAGGTCACGTTGGCGATGATTGGGAGGAGGTAGTGATCTAGTGATCCGGTTCGGTTTGCAGTTTCAGGCACCTGTAATCCCCGCACAGACGGAGGGAGCCGTCTTTCTACAGAACGATGTGTAAGGGTGACGACCATGGGCTGGAGGCCTTTTGGCAAAGGCCCATTTCCTCCATTTTGCCGAACATCTGTTTGGCATCCATTGCCAGGCTTCTGAATTTTGCGAATACTGTGGGTCTTGTCGTCTTGATATGGTGATAAATACCGTGCTTGGCAGTGGCTGTGGTCGTTTGGCGAAGTTCTGGACGGAAAACTTCCGGGTACGACATGAGGAGGTGAGCGTAGGCATCCGTGTGTGAACTGATGTGGACAGCGAGGTTGGAGGAAGCAGGTTGAAGAGGTGTCACGAAGTACAAATCTGTGTTGACCAATCGTCGGTGAGCGACATTGACCAGCAGGTGGAAATGAGAGAGGAAATCCACACCGAGGATTGGCAATGTGACGTCAGCAACGAGAAACTTCCACTAAAATTTACCGTTTCCGAACGATAATGTGAGGTTTTCGTAACCGTAGGCTGGTATCGCAGATCCGTTGGCAGATACCAAACGGACGTCGGCAGGCGTAGACAGACTACGTCGTGTCCTGAAGAGTTCCCTTGGCAAAAGAGAACGATAAGCACCCGTGACTACCAAAAATCGCATGCCCGTTCCTACATCATGTAAAAAGAAAAGATTAGAAACACTGGAGGCCACTGCCACGAGCGATGGCCTACTTACACGTTTTTTGGCCACTCACAATCTATGGCACATTTCTTCGCGGTTGCCCGAATCTGAAGTGGTAGTAGCAAAACTGCGGTGGATGGGAAGTAGTAAGTGGCTGTAGAAGTTGGTGGTTGGGGCGCAAATGAGTGCAGGGTGCTGGGTGGCTTTGTCGCTGCTTTGGCACGTCACGGGGTAGGTGTGTATATCCTACTGCATTCACGAGACCTTCGGTTGACATTGAATAGGCATCCTCTTCGTCAGGGGTGGAGTCGTTGATTGAGGTCTTAGAGTGGCTCTCCATAAGGGTGTCGGCTTTGGTCATCAAGTCTTTCATGGGTAAACTATCGACATCGGGTATGGCAGCGTGTATAGGATCGGGTAAACGGCGTATCCAAAGGGCATGAAGTAGGTTCACCTTACGAGGAGAGCCGTCTGCGGCAGGTCGCAGGCGAGCGATAATGGTCCTGTTCCGGACGTCGAGCGAAGCTCTTTGGTCCCCCAACGGTTGCTGAGAGAGCTGGAAATTCTTTGCTACACAGGCGGCTGGCGACGGTGAGTACTGCTGCAGAAGGTATGTTTAGAGGGCGTTATATGCTATTGGGGTGTCTCCTTGTTCACAAAGCCAGTTGGATATTTCCGGGAAGGTGTCCTCAGGTATTGCCGCAAGAACATAATCTGCATTGGTGGTTGAGCAAGTCACGCCCTTGATGCGAAATTGGACTTCTGTGCCCTGAAACTAAGAAAACTCCTCTCTGCTGGTGAATGATGAAAGTTTCAATGGGGCATTGGCAGCGCCTACTTCCGTAGAGTCCGCCATAGTACCAACGATGGAGGGGTGAGGGGGGTTGGAAGGCGGGAGGAGGCAGTCGACTTCTGGGGTCACCAATGTCACTCGCCGAAAAAGGGTTTTGACTAAAAGATAGGATGAAAGCAACTGAGTGAGTTTATTATAGACCAATTTCCTTTAGATACAAAAGCTCACGGCAACAAAAAATTTTATGTTCAAAATCGACACCATTACCGGTGAGAAAAACAGACATGTTTATTCAGGTTCTTTTTAGTGCGAGGGAAGAGTGAAGATACAAGCATAATTTATACACAAAATGAACTATGTACGATCGTGTGACACATGGTTGGTACAGATTCGAACCCCTACTTATTCGGCCATAAACCATGCCTGCGAGGACTTTACCATCTGAGCCATCAAGAAAGATATAATTTTATGA
>NC_090735.1:153113988-153121488 GCF_036898095.1 Palaemon carinicauda | reverse complement strand
ATATATATGGGAGGCAAATCAGTTGTTGTTTGTGGATGATACTGTGATTAGTGACAATTTCTGGAAGAGTATGTGAGAGAAGGGAGTTGATAGTTAATGTGGGCAAGAGTGAGGTTATGAGATGTACAGAAAGGGAAGATGGTGCAAGGTTGAATGTCATGTTGAATGGAGAGTTACTTGTGGAGGTGGATCAGTGTAAGTACTTCTGGTCTGTTGTTGAAGCAAATGGTGGAGTGGAAGCAGATGTACGTCGGAGAGTTAATGAAGGATGCAAAGTGTTGGGGGCAGTGAAGGGAGTGGTAATGAATAAAAGGTTGGGCATGAATATAAAGAGAGTTCTGTAAGAAAAAAGTGATTGTACCAACTATTATGGATGGATCGGAGTTGTGGGGAATGAGAGGGACGGAGAGACAGAAAGTGAATGTGTTTGAGATGAAGTTTCTGAGGAGTGCGGTTGGTGTATCTCGAGCAGATATGGTTAAGAATTATATAGTGAGGATGAGAACGGGTATAAGAAATGATTTAGCAGCTAGAGTGGAAATGAGTGTGTTGAGGTGGTTTGGCCATGTTGAGGGAATGGAAAATGGCTGTATGCTAAAGAAGGTGATGAATGCAAGAGATGATGGGAAAAGTACAAGAGGAAGGTGAAAGTTTTGGGTGGATGGATGGAGTGAAGAAAGCTCTGGGTGATAGGAGGATAGATGTGAGAGAGGCAAGAGAGCGTGCTAGAAATAGGAATGAATGGTGAGAGATTGTGACATAGTTCCAGTAGGTCCTGCTGCTTCCTCCGGTCGCCTTGGATGACCGTGGAGGTAGCACCAGTAGGGAATTCAGCGTTATATAGCTTCATCTGTGGTGGATAACTGTGGAGGGTGGGCTCTGGCACCCTAGGAGTACCAGCAAAACTCGGTTAAATCCCTCGTCAGGCTGGGAGGAGCGTAGAGATGATAGGTCCCCTTTTTCATTTGTTTGAGGTCGGTCACTCCCTAAAATTGTGGGAAGTGCCTAGGTAAATGGATGGATATATATATATATATATATATATATATATATATATATATATATATATACATATAAAAGTATATAAATATATATAAGCATATACATACATATATATATATATATATATATATATATATATATATATATATATATATATACATACATATATTTATATATATATATATATATATGTATGTATATATATATAGATAGATATATATATATATATATATATATATATATATATATATATATATATATATATATATATATGTATATATATATATATATATATATATATATATATATATATATATATATATATATATATATATATATATATATATAATTGCACATTTAAACGTGTTTTTTTTCATATTTCAAAAAAGCCATATGTATTAGTACATTAAAGTCTGGATTCTCATAATGACCTCGGGATCAGAGCCCCAGGCGGAATCACCCAAAGACTATAATATCAGACCGGCCGGGATTTGAACCCTGGTCCAGGATATCTGTATACCAGTAACCATACCACTCAGCCACGAAGAAAGATAAAAATTCAATGACAGTTCTTCTGTACATATACCTGTCAATTTCAGGTTTTCTGTACATAGAATTAAAATCAACCCATCTTCACCATCATAGCTAATTGGTAGGTTTGGGACTTGGCATTCGATTAATGATAATTTTTTGCACATTTAAAAGTGTTTTTTTTCATATTTCAAATGAGCCATATATATCAATACATTAAAGTCTGGATTCTCTTAACGACCTCAGGATCAAAGCCCTAGGTGGAATCACCCAAAGACTATGATATCAGACCGGCCAGGATTTGAACCCTGGTCCAGGATATCTGTATGCCAGTGACAGGTATATGTTCAGAAGAACTCTCATTGACTTTTTATCTTTCTTCGTGGCCGAGTGGTATGGTCACTGGCATACAGATATCCTGGACCAGGGTTCAAATCCCGGCCAGTCTGATATTATAGTCTTTGGGTGATTCCGACTGGGGCTCTGATTCCGAGGTCGTTAAGAGAATCCAGACTTTAATGCATCAATATATATGGCTTAATTGAAATATATATATATATATATATATATATATATATATATATATATATATATATATATATATATATATATATATATATATATACATATATATATATATATATATATATGTATATATATATATATATATATATATATATATATACACTCATATATATATATATATATATATATATATATATATATATATATATATATATATATATATACACTCATATATATATATATATATATATATATATATATATATATATATATATATATATATATATATATATATATATATATATATATATATATATATATATATATACTGTATATATATATATACTGTATATATCACTCACTTACTAAATCCCGTCTGGAATTCTCCGGGTTGAGTCCTGCATCAGGTATCGCCATTTTTTTCCAGAGATTCCTATCCAATGCCATCTGTGCAAGTTGTTGAAATGTCTCTCCTCTAAATGCTTTCTAGAGGGTTTTCACCCACGAATCTCTTGGTCGTCTTCTCGGTCTATTTCTGGCCGATCGTCCATGCAGAACTATCTTTGACCATCTGTCCCGTTCAATCCTCTGTACATGCCCAAACCCTCTCCTCTGAATATCCTCTACTCTTTTCAAAATCGTGTCCTCAACACCAGCCATTTCTCTCACTCTCTTGTTCGTAATAAATATATGTATATATGTATATACATATAAATATATATATATATATATATATATATATATATATATATATATATATATATATATATATGTATGTATATATGCATATATATATATATATATATATATATATATATATATATATATATATATATATATATATATACTTATATACATATATATATATAAAATATATATATATATATCTATATATATATAAATATATATATTTATATATATATATATATATATATATATATATATATATATATATATATATATATATATATATATATATTTATATATATATACATATAAATATATACATGTATATATATATATATATATATATATATATATATATATATATATATATATATATGTATATATATATGTATATGTATATATATGTATATATATATATATATATATATATATATATATATATATATATATATATATATATGTGAATATATATATATATATATATATATATATATATATATGTATATATATATATATATATATATATATATATATATATATATATATAAACATATATATTTACCTATTTTCTCTATAGTATACTCTAAGGATTTGATATGCAGATTACACCTATCTTCACCGGGTTTTCTTTTTTACACATTCATCAAGAAAAAAATTCCGGGGAAATTTAGTTCAAATGTCCTTAATATTAATATATATAATTAGATATATAGTTGAAGGATATATATTTGCTAATATGTTAGTATTTACATCAGAATTCAAAAAATATTACTGTCATAATTATCTTTTTCCTTGTTTGGATTCCCATAAAATCTATTTCATTTACCGAAGAAATAGGTAATCACCATGTCTTGATACAGCTTTATTAATAAAAACATATATATCTTGCTACCAATTATGTTGATTCAGAAAAAATGGGTCTAGAACTGTTTCATAGTACGTAAATTTCACCTGAAGAGCCTGGGTTGCAGAACAAAAAAATAAAAGTTTTTTAGGTAATTTGCATCCCTATAAAACAAATAATTGAAGAAAATTAGGATTCATTACAATTGGTTAAAATAAAACTCCAACTCACACTCGGGTGAAAAACGTGAAATTCCTTTAACGTTAACTTTAAACGATGAAATATTTATACACATTCTCTTTCTGATGGGGAATTTGTACGGAAATATATGTGAATTGCTTTTCAACCATTGAAAAACTTGAATGAGATAGCTTACACGATGTTTTTCTTTTCAAACATCCAAAATATTAGTTATATTACTAAAATGGTCTCGTGAATTTACACATAAATTAAAGTGTAGGAAACTTACTAATTCTGAAAAAAAGGGTTCATATGAAACATATAATTTTCCTATTCTTAGGAGAGTCTTAGTTACCATAATTCTGATCTGAAATATGTTTTCTTCAAATATATTTATTATTTCATGGGAGGCGCCCAAGTTCTTGGGCAACAACGATTTTGTGTGTGTGTGTGTGTGTGTGTGTGGCTGGTTCCTTTTTCTGTGGAAATTTATCGGTGTTCTAGAAATATAAATAAAACTTGAAGATGTTTGCTAGTCAGGGTTTGAACAGAGAGGCTGAGCATGTTTACAGTGTCTACACAGAAATCACCCATAAAACCCTCTCAAGTAATCTGGAAAAAGGTAAACAATTATAATCCAGATGTTTTTCTTAACACCTAGCAAAATTTGGAACTTTATGACTCACAACAACAAAGCAATTTTATGTAAATGAATTATAAGTTTAAAATATTTGTTAATTAAATTCTGTCTGTTTTAAAGATATAAAAACTATCGTCGTTCTTGAAATATACAAATGGATCTTCGACATTATCTTTTATTTGTTGTAATGCCATTTTTCACGCTGGTTAACGGTTTTTTCCATAAAATTTAGCCATTTCCATTTAAGGAATTGGCTATGGGACTCAAATATAGATCACAGATATATATATATATATATATATATATATATATATATATATATATATATATATATATATATATATATATATATATATATGTAACAAAGTGTTTGTCCGCGTTTGTCCGACCCTCCTCTTGGCCATATCCTTGAACTAACCGAGTTCTATTCATCTTCCAAACGGCCGAGCAACAACCGCTGTTCGTTTTCTGCTGAGTCATGCAATTTCACGTTAAGGATATCTGCCGAGTCATGTAACTCTATGAATAATGATAAAGTCTATGTATGCCAGAGAGAGAAAAAATATTTTATTACATCATAAAATCAAAGCCTGTTGTCGCTGGAAATCGTCATAAACTCTGTCATCGACAGAAATCGGCATAAAGTTCGTCAACTATCACTTCTGATATTGCAATGTAAGTTTCCTCTTTTGAATGCAATTACTATTGATCTCTCCAGTGATTGCTGAAACCTTTGTGAGAATACTCCTTAAATTTAGTATCTTAATTGTTACTGAAATAAAAATGTGATAACATTCTTCATATCTTCAATTATGAGAAAATGATTTGATTAGAAGAAATTATTGTATTCTACACAAATATATGTAAATGCTAAATTAACCATTGGAATATTTGCATAAATCTTTTTTTTTCTTTTCACATATACATACATATATATATATATATATATATATATATATATATATATATATATATATATATATATATATATATATACATACAGTATATATATATATAAATATATATATATATATATATATATATATATATATATATATATATATATATATATATATATATATATATATATATATGTATATATATATATATATATATATGTGTGTGTGTGTGTGTATATATGTGTATATATATATATATATATATATATATATATATATATATATATATATATATATATATATATATATATATATATATATATATATAAACAATATATATATATATACATACATATATATATATATATATATATATATATATATATATATATATATATATATATATATATATACACACAAAAACGTAAGTAAAGCCTTGCAAAATTATAGCCATTCATGATTAAAAGGTAAATAATATAGGTTTTAACGAGGTTTACTCCATATTTCGTCATTCCTTACATAGAAAGAGTTTAATCAAAGTACGTTGAGGACAAAAACAATCGGTTTGCAAGAACATGATACATGTTGACGGAAAAAGATACAGGCAATCAGACAGAAAATACTAATTATCTTATTTTAAATGCTATTGTCGTAAAAAAAAAAAAAAAAAAAACAGACATTATATCGGAGATCCTGAGCTGTTACCTCAAAACATGGGCATATTATGTCTATGCTCTTCTCAGAACACTTTTTTATGAAATCTTTTCTCTGAAAATGGACATATCATGTATTCATTTTTTTTTTCACTTCGTATTTGGGAAGCAACAAAAAACAATGGTTTGTGGAGGTGGTTATTAGGTGCTATCAGAGAGTCGAGGTGAGTACAAGTAAAGTTAATTCAACGGACAACAAGCTTAAATATAAGGAGTATAGATCAAGAATGTCACAGAAATTCTAAAAATATAAAATCTAAATAATTAAATGGTCAACTTAAACAGGTTATTCTATTACCAATGTAGGAGAAGAAAGAGATTAAAAAACAATAACATTGCATTATATATGGTATATAGCTCCCTCCTTAAAAAAACTTATATGTGAAATTGGACGCCCTGCTTTAGAGAGGCGAATTGTAGGCGGGTCATCTTGCAGGAGATACGCAAGTTTTAGGTGATCAATGGAGACCAAATCTTTTTTCGATGTATGTTGATTTAGAAAGCCTTCATTCTCTGATGGATCAAAAGGAAAGGGTCGGTTAAGGAGGCATCAGCAGTGACTTGCTCGTGCCATTATGCAGAAAGATAAGCATTGCAGCATGTAAATCTTTTACATGTGTTGCTCCGCTGTGGGTTTTTGAGTTTGACGTCATGTAGCAATTATTATTCGTAACATGACGTAGGTGCTGGAGACATCCAGACATCCAGAGGGTCCTAACAAGTGGTCCTTAACACATTGCGAACCCAGGGAAACTTAAAAAAAAAAGTTGGATTCATTGCAGTAGTACTTCAAATCTACTTTGGGTGTGCAATGAAAACCTTCTACCATTCCGTTGACAGTAGGGTTGTTGGATGCTGCCTGATGATTGGTAATGCCCAGGAGATTCGATAAAGATATCCATAATTGAGAGGTGAAAGCGTTACCAAGTCAGAAGTAACATGCTCAGAAATACCAAATATTTTTATTCGCCCTAAGAGTACTGCAAATATACATGAAGCGGACATTACAGTCAGCATGGGAATGGCTTCAAAGCAACGAGTGGAGCAATCAATGAAGATAAACAGTTAACAGTGTCATTGTGATGTGAGTAGGGACCTACAACTTCGACGTGAATGTGAGAAAAATGACGCTGAGGTTAACGAAATGTGTGCACATCAGAATCTGTGTGTCAATGTACTTTTGATGCTTATCATGAATTACAGTATTGCACCTAATCCTAAGCATCCTTATTAATGCCGGACAAAATGAACTTCCTTTTCAGTACTTGTGCAGTAGAGTGGCATTAGGATGTAATAGACCATGGATGAAATCATACACCTGTCAGTGCATGGGACATGTATCCATGGTCATGGTCTACCAGTATGGATGTCACAGATCTGGATGGCATTGGAGCAGTCGGGAGCTATGTCTTCCTAACGGAGGGATGTGCAGGATGTCCTACATCTTTTCGTTGGACTTTTCTCAGTGCACTGTAATCC
>NC_090735.1:153106488-153108988 GCF_036898095.1 Palaemon carinicauda | reverse complement strand
ACGGTACTTCCTTTATTTTTGTATATCTCACTTTCTACAAGCATTGATAACAACCTGTTTAAGCTTGCATTTACATGCATTAGTCTGAATTTTTTTGACATTCTTGCTCGGAACTGCTCATATATAAACTTGTCATCTGTTGAAATAATGTCAATTGCAGTCATCTCGTCTTTCTGATAACCACGACCTCACACAATTGGTGACTGAGGACCAGCTCCCTCCTGCCTTCACCCTTATCGCTCTGTCTTACTGTTTGATTATCCGGCCTCCGACCATGACTCTTCTTTGCATGCCTTTTGTCAGGAAAGGGGAATTCTCTTGTTTTTAGCATGCAGAGGTTCAGTTTCATATCAAGGCCATGACTCACTTCTTTGTCCGCATCTTTTTCCCCTTTTATGTGTGGTCGATGTTTCTGGCCAGCATTCTCCATCTACCTCTGTACCACACTCCATCACCGCTTAATCCCTTTGATCAAAGGTCATCATTGATACAGTCCATCCACCTTCGCTTTGGTCTCCCTCTCCTCCTTCCCTGTACCTCCATTTCCATCTCTCTCCTCCCAATATACTGTTCATCTCTTCTCATGACTTGACCATACCACCTCAGTCTACTTTTTTTTTATCTTATCTGATAGTTCTCTAACTCTTGTGGTACCCATAATTACCTGATTCCGTATCTTAACTCTTCTTTTCACCCCACACAGCCATCTCATCATTGTCATCTCTGACACATCTAGCTTCTTCTCTTCTGTCTTCTTTATTGCGCACATTTCCGCTCCATACATCATTGCCGATCTCACAAATTTCCTCTGCACTTTACCTTTCAACTTAACCCCTATTTTCTTGTCGCATAGTACTCCACACACTTTTTTTCCACATCTTCCATCCTGCGTATATTATGTTGTTTATTTCTACCCCCATATCCCCATCCTCTGCAACTGTTGATCCTAAATACTTGAAATTTCCTACTCTTTTCAATCTCTCTCCTTGTAAGATAACTTCCCCATTCTGCCTATTTCTCAATCTCAAATGCTCTGTCTTTTTCCAGCTTATCTTCAATCCTTTATTTTCCATTTCTCTTTTCCACTCCTCCAGTTTCTCTTCTATTATTTCTCGCCTAGTGCTACACAGTATAACATCATCAGCAAAAAGCATACACCAAGGAGACTGATCTCTAATACCTTTTGTTACTACATCCATGACCAGATCAAATAGGTAAGGGCTCAATGGAGACCCCTGATGTAGTCCCACAATTACTGGGAAACTTTCTGTTAGGCCTATACTGCTCTTAACATTTGTTTCTGCCCTCTCATACATATCTTGGGAGATTCTTACGTATTTGTCAAGGACTACCTTTTCTCTCATACATCTCCACATCTCCCGACGTGGTACTCAATCGTATGGCTTCTCCATGTCAATGAAGACCATATGTAATCCTTTCTGTTTCTCCCGATGTTTTTCTGTCATCTGCCTCAAAGCAAATATTGCATCTTCAGACCCTCTCCCAGGTATGAATCCAAATTGTTCCTCACAAATTGTTGTTTCATCTCTGAGTCACTTCTCAATGATCTTCTCACATATCTTCATAGTATGGCTTATCAACGTTATGCCTCTGTAGTTGCCACATTCCTGGATGTCTCTCTTCCCCTTATAGATTGGGAGGATTGGGCTTCCTCTCCATTCCTCTGGCGAAAACAGACTATATTATCGTGGCGATCCAAGAGGCCACTTTCCTGGAAATCTCAGATTAGCGTAGCTACCAAGGGGACATCCCGCTAGTGTACAACGCCCTCGAAACATACATCCTGGAAAAATACTCGCCATTGACATCTGCTCGTAAGGTCAGGCTTCTTCAGCTCTCTAAACAGTTGGGGTACTAAACGGCTTTGCTGGCCCTCATGGAAATGACCAGTATAACTCGCATGCAACCTACCGTAAATGGTTCTCCTTCGGAGGTGCACTTACTTCGTGACATATGGGTGTGATGCATACCCGAACCTGTACCCGCTGACATCCTCGATCTCAATATTTCGCCCATGAAGGACCTGATGACCGAAGTCGACGTGCTTATTGACAGCTACTTCACCACCTTCAAGAATTCCATCAAGGCCTCCATTCATGGCGAAGAGGAAAATTATTTACCATCGACTAAAGCTGATATGAAGGCTGCAGGAGAGAATAGGATAGAACACAGACATCCACCAAGCTTGGGTCCCTATACTTCTCCCTCGAGGGAAAGTCAAAAGACCTGAAGTATTTACCCTTCACATACGGCCTTCATCAACTCAAACATTACCCTATCAAATGCCATATGTACTCGAGCATATGATCAACTTCTCGTTACACCCATTGGACTTTTTCGGTAGAAAACTGTCTAAGGCAAAATCCGGCTATTCTATCTTCAACCGTGAATTGCTGGGAGTGCCTTTGGCTGTTCGTCATTTTTAAAAAGGTACACCCCTCGTCATTCGTGGGGACCACATGCCTCAGGTTCACACCTT
>NC_090735.1:153086488-153093988 GCF_036898095.1 Palaemon carinicauda | reverse complement strand
TCGACTGAAGTATGGGCACATGGATGGAGTGAAGAAAGCCCTTGGTGACTGTGACGCAATTTTGATAAGCCTTATTGCTATGTCAGGTCACCTTCTGGTGACACCCTGAGGTAGCAACAGTAGGAGAGTCAGCATATGAAACATCCTTTTCTGGTGGAAGATTGGTGGGGGGGGGGGGGGGGGCAGCGGCACCCAAAAAGTACCAACCAACCGAGCTGAACCTCTTGTCAGGCAGAGATAAAAATGAAAAATGTCACTTTGTTTTCATTCCTGCTTTCGGCAACCGCCACAAATTTGGGGAAGTGCATTAGTAGATAGATGGATATAATTTTTTTTTTTCAAATGTTATAATAGATTGCTCGATACTTCATAAATGTAATTGAAAAGCGAACCAAGAAGACGTCTTCTATCCATTAAATTAAGGGTTACTACAATTACCGCATAAATCGAATTATCGTAAAATATCTTTTTATCCAAATTTGCGACCAGGAGACTATATATCAACACACATCATTAACAGTTAATGCTATAATATTTCAGCTCTTCTCAGTCGAGAATCTTTTGAAAAAAGAAAGGTATGTTGGGGATCAAATAATATATAATACCACTATCAACTTAATTAGGTATAAGTGTTATTTGAATCCATTTAACCTGCAACGGGAGAGCTGATACAAATTATGATTTTTTCCACGATATGATCCTTAACCAGAATCATTAAATATTTTCGTATCTGATTACTATAATGAGGCCACTGTGACGAGGCCGAGTGAGGGTTGTGAACTCAAAGGCAGGATGCAATCAAACTGAGTTATATTGTTATAGAACACTCTCCTTTTATATACAAAACCTCAAGGCAACAGGACATAACAAGTTAACAAGACAGACAATGTTACAGAGGAAACAGCAGACATGAATTTTCATGTTCGTTTAGTGCGAGGGAAGAGCGAAGATACAAGCATAATATATGCAAAAGGAATTATGTACAACTGTGTGACACACGGTTGGTACATGGCTCCCCCCCTAAAGATGACATACTGTACATGTTAAATAGGGCACCCTGATCTGGAGAGGCGAACTGTAGTCGGGTCATCTGGCAGAAGATAAGCAGGTTTTAGATGATCAGTGGAGACCCAGTCTTCTTTGCCCCGAATGTTTAGTAGGAATGCTTTCGGACTGCGTCGGATCGCAAGGAAAGGGCCCGTGTAAGGGGGCGTTAGTGGTGGCTTGCTAGTGTCGTTGCGCAGGAAGACGTGCGTTGCAGAGTGCAAGTCCGTTGGTATGTGATGCTTCGCTGGGGGCTTGTAAGTCTGGCGGCACGGAGTAAATTTTTCCCACGACGTGACGTATGCGCTGGAGATCGTCGGAGGAGGTTGTGGAAGGAAAAAAATTCGGCAGGGACGACCAACGGGTCGCCATACACCATTTCAGCTACCCGAGACGTCGAGGGCGTCTTTAGGAGTGGTCCTTAGTCCCAGGAGGACCCAGGGAAGCTGAGTAAACCAGTTGCAATCCATTGCAGCGGGACATCAAAGCTGCTTTGAGGGTGCGATGAAAACGTTCAACCATTCCATTGGCAGCGGGGTTGTAGGCCGTTGTCTGATGTAGGGTGATGCCCCAGGAGATTCGCTAATGACGTCCACAATTGAGAGGTGAAAGTGGTTCCCTTTTCAGAAGTAATATGCTCAGGGATACCCAAATCTTGCAATCCATCCAGAGAGTAAGGCAGATGTACATGAGGCGGAGGTTGCAGTTTTCCATGGGAATGGCTTCAGGCCAACGAGTGGAGCGGTCGATGACGGTAAATAGGTCACGATGTCCTTGTGATGTGGGTAGGAGGGCCTACAACGTCCAACGTGAATGTGTGCGAAACGACTCTGAGGTTGAGGAAAGGTGCCCACTTCCTGAATCCGTATGTCGATGTACTTTGGAAGTTTGGCAAGAAGTACAGGCGCGGACCCAATCCTTAGCATCCTTAGAAATGCCGTGCCAAATGAACTTTGCCTTCAGCAGCTGTGCAGTAGAACGGCACGAGGGATGTGAAAGGCCGTGAATGAAATCAAACACCTGTCGGCGCATGGGAGCAGGAATCCAAGGTCGCGGGTCTGCCAGTACTGACGTCACAGAGGAGCGTGGTGTTGGAGTCTTCGAGGGGAAAATCTTCCCAACTGAAGGACGTGCAAGATGTCCTACAAGCTTGATACTCTGTATCCTGCCGTTGGGCTTCAGCCAGGGTGTTGTAATCCAATCCCAGTTGAACGGCAGCCAACGTGTTTCTTGACAGGGCCTCGGCAACGGGATTCATTTTCCCAGGGACGTATTGGAGGGTGCAATTGTATTCAGCCACGGCGGAGAGATGTCGGCGTTGACGGGCGGACCAGGCGTCAGACTGTCGAGTGAAGGCCGTGCACCAGAGGCATGTGGTCTGTGCGAATGACGAAGGGCGTACCTTCCAAGAAATGGCGAAAGTGACGGACAGCCAAGTGCACCGCCAGCAATTCTCGATCGAAGGTAGAATAACCCGATTCTGCCTTGGACAGTTTTTCTGCTGAAGAAGGCAAATGGGCGGGGCGAGCCTTTGACCACCTGCTCGAGTACTGCACCAATAACGACGTCGCTGGCATCGGTGGAGAGAAGGAGAGGGGCGTGTGGGATAGGGAAAGTGAGAGCCGCAGCAGTTGATAGGGCCTTCTTTGCATTACAGAAGGCTGCTTCTTGAAGAGGGACCCCCACTTCAGGACCTTTGGCTTGCCCTTGAGGGAGGCTAAGAGGGGAGCAAGAGTGGCGGCAATGGCTGGCAGAAAACGGTGATAAAAATTGATCATGCCCAAGAATTCCTGCAGAGCTTTGACGGTCGAGGGCGCGGGGAAATTCTGAACGGCTGCTACCTTCTCAGGGAGGGGATGGACTCCTTCAGGAGTGATACGGTGCCCTAAGAACGACACTTCGTTGGCGCCAAAGGTACACTTGTCGTACCGGACTACAAGGCCGTTTTGTTGCAGGCAGTCGAGCACGATGCGCAGGGTGACTGAGGTGTTCCTCTTTTGAGGAGGAGAACACAAGTATGTCGTCCACAATAACATACACAGAAAGGGAGGTCCCCTAAGATGCCATCCATGAGACGTTGAAAACGTTGCCCCAGCATTACGAAGGCCAAAACAGAAGTAATTGAAGGTGTATGTACCAAACGGAGTGGTGATGGCGGTCTTGGGGATGTCTTCTGGGTTCATAGGCACCTGATAATACCCCTTCAGGAGGTCGAGCGTAGAGAAAAACCTTCGTTTTGTGCAGGTAGGAGGTCACATCGGCTATGTTTGGGAGGGGGTAGTGATCCGGTTCTGTTTGCATGTTCAGGCGCCTGTAATCCCCGCACGGACGGAGGGAGCCGTCTTTCTTCAGATTGATGTGTAAGGGTGACGACCATGAGCTGGAGGCCTTTTGGCAAAGGCCCATTTTCTCCATTTTGGCAAACGTCTGTTTGGCGGCGGCAAATCGTTCCGGTGCCAGACGTCTGAATTTTGCGGAGACTGGGGGTCCCGTCGTCTTGATATGGTGATAAATACCGTGCTTGGCAGGAACCGTTGGCGAAGTTCTGGACGGAAAACTTCCGGGTACGACGTGAGGAGGTGGGCGTAGGCATCCGTGGGTGCGCTGATGTGGAGAGCGAGGTTAGAGGGGGCGGGTTGAAGAGGTGTCGACAAGTACGAGTCTGCGTTGACCAATCGTCGGTGGGCGACATCGACCAGAAGGTGGAAATGAGAGAGGAAATCCGCACCGAGGATTGGCATTGTGACGTCAGCAACGAGAAACTTCCAATTGAATTTATTATTATTATTATTACTATCCAAGCTACAACCCTAGTTGGAAAAGCAAGATGCTATAAGCCCAGGGGCTCCAACAGGGAAAAATAGCCCAGTGAGGAAAGGAAATAAGGATATAAATAAATGAAGAGAACAAATTAACAATAAATCATTCTAAAATAAGTAACAACGTCAAAACAGACATGTCATATATAAACTATTAACAACAACAAAAACAAATATGTCATAAATAAACTATAAAAAGACTCATGTCTGCCTGGTCAACAAAAAAGCATTTGCTCCAACTTTGAACTTTTGAAGTTCTACTGATTCAACCACCCGATTAGGAAGATCATTCCACACTTGGTCACAGCTGGAATAAAACTTCTAGCGTACTGCGTAGTATTGAGCCTCGTGATGGAGAAGGCCTGGCTATTAGAATTAACTGCCTGCCTAGTATTACGAACAGGATAGAATTGTCCTGGGAGATCTGAATGTAAAGGATGGTCAGAGTTATGAAAAATTTTATGCAACATGCATAATGAACTAATTGAACGACGGTGCCGGAGATTAATATCTAGATCAAGGATTAAGAAATTTAATAGACCGTAAATTTCTGTCGAACAAATTGAGATGAGAATCAGCAGCTGAACACCAGACAGGAGAACAATACTCAAAACAAGGTAGAATGAAAGAATTAAAACACTTCTTCAGAATAGATTGATCACCGAAAATCTTGAAAGACTTTCTCAATAAGCCTATTTTTTGTGCAACTGAAGAAGACACAGACCTTATATGTTTCTCAAAAGTAAATTTACTGTCGAGAATCACACCTAAAATTTTGAAAGAGTCATACATATTTAAAGAAACATTATCAATACTGAGATCCGGATGTTGAGGAGCCACCGTCCTTGACCTACTTACAATCACACTTTGAGTTTTGTTAGGATTCAACTTCATACCCCATAATTTGCACCATGCACTAATTCTAGCTAAATCTCTATTAAGGGATTCACCAACCCTAGACCTACATTCAGGGGATGGAATTGATGCAAAGAGAGTAGCATCATCTGCATATGCAACAAGCTTGTTTTCTAGGCCAAACCACATGTCATGTGTATATAGTATGAAAAGTAATGGGCCAAGAACACTACCCTGTGGAACACCGGATATCACTTTCCTATACTCACTAGGGTGCCCATCAACAACAACTCTTTGAGATCTATTACTTAAAAAATCAATAATAATGCTAAGAAACAACCCACCCACTCCCAACTTTTTCAGTTTGAAAACAAGGGCCTCATGATTAACATGGTCAAAGGCAGCACTAAAATCAAGGCCAATCATACGAACTTCCCGACCACAATTAAGGGATTTCTGTACAGCATTGGAGATTGTAAAAAGGGCATCACATGCTCCAAGGCCTTTACGAAAACCAAATTGCAAACTAGGGAGTAGATGATTACCTTCAGCAAACCTATTAAGACGTTTTGCCAGAAGACATTCAAAAACTTTAGATAATATGGGAGTTATGGAAATTGGGCGGTAATCAGTGGCACTTGAGCTACCACGAACACATTTACATAGAGGAGTAACATTACCAATTCTCCAACTAGTGCTAAAAGCTCCTCTTCTTGCTAACTTGCGCAAAATAACAGATAACTTTGGAGCTAAGAAATCTGCTGTCTTTATAAAAAACAAAGGAAAAATACCATTTGGGTCTACACCTCCATAAGCATCAAGGTCCACCAACAGCTTTAATCTCACGAGATCGAAAAGCTAAACTAGTTAGTTTAGCACCAGGAAAACAGGAATGAGGAAGTTCAAGTTTTTCATTACTCTGTTTACTGTCAAAAACATCAGCCAAAAGGGTTGCCTTTTCCTTTGGACAGTGAGTGACTGAGCCATCTGATTTAAGTAAAGGAGGAACTGTTGCATCGACACCAAAGAGTGCAGATTTAAGGATAAACCACCATTTATGTTCCTGAGTTGTATCAGAAAGTGCTTCTTTTATGGTTAAATTGTACTCCTTTTCAGTTGAGGCATAAACTCTGAGCAAAAGCTCGAAGCTGAGTATAGTTGTTCCAGGTCAAATCTGATCTATTACCCTTCCAAAGTTGATAGGCCTCCTGCTTCTCCAAAAAAGCATGTCTACAATCATCATTGAACCACGGTTTGTCCTTCACTCGGTACCTTAGCACACGAGAAGGGATACGCCTATCAATTGCCGTTTCCGAACGATAATGTGAGGTTCTTGTAACCGTAGGTGGGTATCGCAGATCCGTAGACAGCTACTAAGCGGACGACGGCAGATGTAGACAGACTACATCGTGCCTTGAAGAGTTTCCTTGGCAAAAGAGAACGACAAGCACCCGTGTCTACCAAAAATCGCACGCCCGTTGCTGCATCCTGTAAAAAGAAAAGATTAGAAACATGGGAGGCCACTGCCACAAGCGATGGCTTACTTACACGTTTTTTGGCCACTGACAATCTTGCCACGAATCTGAAGTGGTAGTAGCAACCCTGCGGCGGATGGGATGTAGTAAGTGGCTGTAGAAGTCGTTCGTTGGGGCGCGAGCGATTGGTGGGTGGTGGGCGGCTTTGTTGCCACTTCGGCACGTCACGGGGTAGGCGTGTATGTCCTACGGCATTCATGTCAGCTTCGGTTGACGTTGAATAGGCATCCTCGTCGTCAGGGGTGGAGGCGTTGATGGAGGTCTTGAAGTGGCTGTCCATAAGGGCGTCAGCTTTGGTCATCAAGTCCTTTATGGGTAAACTATCGACATCGGGTATGGCAGCGCGTACAGGTTCGGGTAAACGGCCTATCCAAAGGGCACGAAGTAGGTTCACCACACGAGGAGAGCTGTTTGCGGCAGGTTGAATGCGAGCGATACTGGTCATTTCCCTGAGGGCAAGCGAAGCCCTTTGGTCCCCCAATGGTTGTTGCGAGAGCTGAAAAAGCTTTGCTATACGGGCGGCTGGCGACGGCGAGTACTGCTGCAGAAGGTGTGTTTTGAGGGCGTCATACGCTATTGGGGTGTCTCCTTGTTCACAAAGCCAGTTGGATATTTCTGGGAAGGTGTCCTCGGGTATCGCCTCGAGAACATAATCCGCTTTGGTGGTGGAGCGAGTCACGCCCCTAATACGAAAGTGGACTTCTGCGCACTGAAACCAAGCAAACGCCTCTCCAGTGGCGAATGGTGAAAGTTTCAATGGGGCGGCCGCAGCGCCAACTGCTGTAGTAGAGTCCGTCTCCGTCATAGTACCAACGATGGAGGGGCGAGGGAGGTGTGGGTGGAAGGCAGTGGGAGCGAGTCGACTTCCGGGGTCACCAATGTGACGAGCCGAGTGAGGGTTGTGAACTCAAAGGCAGGATGCAATCAACTGAGTTATATTGTTATAGAACACTCTCCTTTATATACAAAACCTCAAGGCAACAGGACATAACAAGTTAACAAGACAGACAATGTCACAGAGGAAACAGCAGACATGAATTTTCATGTTCGTTTAGTGCGAGGGAAGAGCGAAGATACATGCATAATATATGCAAAAGGAATTATGTACAATTGTGTGACACACGGTTGGTACACCACTATGTTTTGTAGGTTGTTAAGTGGGATAATCAATTCCACTCGATTCAACTTTTGGAATCATGTCATATTTTGAAGTTCTATTTTTCCTATCTAATGCTGGACAAATAACC
>NC_090735.1:153061488-153068988 GCF_036898095.1 Palaemon carinicauda | reverse complement strand
ATTAATATCATCGTTATAATGACTTTATACTCTAGAGTAAAAGAAAGAGAGAGAGAGAGAGAGAGAGAGAGAGAGAGAGAGAGAGAGAGAGAGAGAGAGAGAGAGAGAGAGAGAGAGAGAGGAGTATTCCATGTCAAATTATAATTTCCAGAAATAATTCCATTAATTACTTCCTCATATGAATACAAGAGAAAATCAAAGAATAATATCTACTTAGGAGGGGATTCTATTATTTTGAAATTATATTTATATTGAGTTATGCAAAGGAGAAAAGTAGGACCACAAACAATTTAAATTACATGACAGGAGAATATACAGTTTTCACTTCAAGTATCCCCTGAGGTTTTTCACATTTTCTATCGACGTAACATTTATCAGGAATTTACATTCATAAATGCCGTTCAACTTTCTTATCCTCTGTGGCGGTATTACATAGAGTAACGGTGGAAAAACTTAAGTGAATAGGTCATTAGAGTGAAAAAGATTTAATATTTTGCCGCAAGAATCCTACCAGGAAGAGAAGAAATTATAAATAAAAATAAATAAAATGGTGTATGAGAGCTTTATGACCAAAGTATATATATATATATATATATATATATATATATATATATATATATATATATATATATATACATATATACATATACATATATATATATATATATATATATATATATATATATATATATATATATATATATATATATATATATATATATATATATATATATATATATATGTAATATATATATATATACATATACATATACATATATATATATATATATATATATATATATATATATATATATATATGTATATATATATATATATATATATATATATATATATTTATATATATTCATATATATATATATATATATATATATAAATATATATATATATATAAATATATATATATATATTATATATATATATATATATATATTTATATATATATATATATATATATATATATATATATATATATATATATATATATTTATATATATATATATATATATATATATACAAGTCTGTGTGTGTGCGTGATCACTCGTGTGTGTATTTATATAATCTATAAATAAAAAGAGCGAAATATATTTGAAGGAGGAATATTAGCCATATTACGAAAATTCAGGTTAAATTACATGAACCACTTAAAAAAATTCTGCTGTCCTCTTTTGAAACGTCCAGTTAATTTTTTTTTATATCATTTACACAATTTGGACATATCTCCTCGAATATTTTGAATAATTTTACATTGAATAAATCCTTCCTCTTTCTTCACTTTTCTGTTGAATTTCTAAATATTCAAATGTATTCCACCAGCTGAATCGTTTGTAGCAGAATGAAATCCCTCCGCAGCATTGTTTGTTCTGGAAAGTTCTTGATGAATATGCTCATTAACATTCCTCGTAGCTAACTGGGAAATAGGTGGATCTCTCCTTCGTCTCGCACCACGCCCTCTTACGACTCTTATGTAAGTCAAGCCAGATTAAGCGATGATTTCTTAAGGTATTTCTTCATCGTGTATTAATTCCTCGTAGTCCTCTTCAACATCTTTAGTAGGTACAAACGCTAATGCTGAAAAACATCTTATCTGAAAACAAATTCCGTTTTATTATATTTTTGTTTGAGAGCTAAATCTACGATATCTTGAAATATTGATTGGCCAAAATAAAACAAGCATGTAACCTTAGATGAATCAGGGAATGATGAATTAAATAACTTCTGAACAGCAACTTCGATACCTGCCATGAGATCAAGGTGGATCAGCATTAGGTTGCATGAGTTTTAATTACCCGAAAACTGATTCGTATGTGTGCTATGTTTTATTTGGCAATAATGCAAATACCCGTCGGAAACTACAGCCTATTAACTTGTTAAGGAAGTCAAAACAGTTGATACCACTATTCTTGCACAATTTTGAACGTTCCATCACATACCCAATAACAATAGCATGTTATATCCTGCAGAACTCTTACTGATGCACATACTATAATGGGTTGATGATTATCGACAACCGAATTATACATTACTTTACTTACTTTAAACGTTGCTTTCCTGGTCCTGTACAGCAGAAGAACCCTGCTCTCTACAGGACCTTCACAATCATTTTATTATATGGATTCTCAGGCATTCCCAATAACATATTGCTCAATTATCGTCAAATCCCCATTATCAAAGCGCTTGGAGTTTTCTCTTGCAAGCCTTAATATCTTATTGTATAGTCTGGGGCTGCAAGTTTCTAGGTTCTACAGCCTAAAGTAGACATATATCTAGGTTCCAATGATTTTAAACCTTCTGTAACTACTCTCGTGTCGATACTTCTCTTTTTTTGGCTGCACAATAGGTATCAATTCTCTTGAATATCTTAAACGTTCTATTTTGAGAACTTGATGGATTATTGTACTTGGTTTAAACTTAATTCTCGCTTTAATAGGAAGCCAGTGTTAATCAATTAGTGTAGGACTCATCTTTTCTCGGCACGGGACACCTTTTACCAGTCTTGCTCCTCTGTTTGTCATGTTTTGTAATTTGTTAGGTTGGTCTTTTGGTAAATTGTGGTAGATGAAGATACAGTGGTCAATCTTGGTAATAACAGATTTTTTTCTTATTGTTCTTAACAGAATGTTCCTTCAGCTACTTCTTTATGAAAGCAATGTTTCTAAGATGACAGGAAATAGTTTTTACTATATTATATACTTGAAAGACAACAATAACATTGACAATTCTTTTATTATTATTATTATTATTATTATTATTATTATTATTATTATTATTATTATTATTATTATTATTATTATTATTATTATTATTATTATTAAGTGGCCCTTCAAAATCAATCTTTTTAGCAAGAAAGTAAGGATTTCTGGCTAACATGACCCGAAAGCGTAAACATATTATCTGGTTCATAAATCCATTTATGTAGATGGAAATGTCAAATTAATATCAGTTTCTCAATTCTTAAATCAAGATGCAAATTAGCGTGTTGAATTCTATTTCAAAGTTGACCTGCATAAGAGGGTTTAATTTACCAACGTGTTTCCGAGAATAATAGGAGTTATACATGCATTAATAACAATAGAAGTAAAGAATGTTTATTTTCCTGTTAATTCTATATTCATCATTGTTATGCAAAAGCGGAAATAAATTCCGAGCTCAGTAGGATATCATTTACTCAATTTAATTATCCATATCTAATGAAGATCATTTCTGTTTTCTAAAAGAGGAAATGGAGTTTTTATGAATATACGAAGAATAACACACGTATTTGGAGATATATATTTCAACATAATCAAAACTGAATGTATTTTACTATCTTCAACCACACTAATAAATATAGGTAGGAATAATAGAGTTTTATTGTTTCCTTAGTTTTCTTTTGCAAGATAAAACCAAATCTTTTCCTCCAAAATGAATTTTGTGGGTTTAAAAAAAATGAAAAACCTCATTAGTATAAATGAACTTGCATATGGCGTTGTCTTAGTATCTCTTTTAATTTGTTTGTTTTGACCTCTGAAAGGAATTAGGCCAGGGAAACCATGGTCTATTGTTGTTATGAAATCCTCGTCTATATATTTTTCAAGGGAGTTAGGATGAATATCTGAGTCCTTTTTTTGAAAATAAACAATTGATTATTAGAAAACATATGATTTTAGAAATGACATCATTCCCTAAATACGCATTTCCATTATCTTCCTACCAGGTTTCAGTATCAATTTACTGTTGTGTGGACAGTTTGAGAGTAAATGTTGAAAGGTCACTCATGAGTTGTAGAAGCACCACAGACCAACGCAAAATGGTACCAGGAAGTGCAAGGCAATTGCTACACAAGACTCGGAAGGCAAACTTATAGGCTCCTAAAATCCCATATTCCTAGTTCATGAGGGCGGTGACGTTGTGGATACTAATGAAAATTAACGGCCTTGAGAGGAGCTCATTCTCCAAATCCACTAAATGTTAATCAAGGATATTTCTTATCGGGGTTTATAACAGAGGCTGGAATTGATTCAAAGATCATATAAACATGATCCAAGTGCTAAGACGCTGAGCCATGCCGTCTACTTTGGTTGATCGTATTATCAGCGATGGTATTTTAAGCTTCACACAATGAAGGTCCTTCTGAGATCGAAGATTCAAGATAGACATGGGAATACATATGAAAAAGAAAGTGCGGTCAAATAAATGAAAATTTATCGTATTTGCTAAAACAATTAAAAAAGGGTGCATCATTGTTTTCCATGATTTTTTTTTTTAACAATATTTTCCTCTTTCCGTATTTCTTTCTTTTTCTTTTTCTTTTTTTTCTACATATTTATTAGCGACTCATTAGCATAATCAGCTGGCACATGTTACTGACTTGATCTCATTCAACGTGAAATTTCATGGAAATTCGTGGCATGTCTAAAAAAAAAAAAAAAAAAAATCAGCACAAAATAGATACGTACTTAGGAATCACCCTATAAGCCAGACATCCCATTTGCTTATGGCATTACCACACACTGACATCCATTTTTTTTCTGAGTAGATTTATGACAGTAAAGGTTGCTAGATCATTTATGGGCAGCAGAGGTAATGGTAGAACAATGTTCCATACATATATAAGATCAGTACACAAACCACCCCTCAGACTCAGCAACGACCATGTACTACCAAAAAATGGTTACTAATGGCTCCTCCACGTACATACTTTTTAGGTCACTCAAATACCCATTCTCAAATCTAAATAATGTTATAGACACTACTAGAAACTATCAGGCTTTAGAGGGGTCGAGTTCATGAGTCAAATAACGCTAGCCAAGGACTAATAAGGTGCCTTAACCCTTGGTTAGAATCGATCTATATTCCTTGCAAACGTGCTTGGATTGCTGTTCCATTTAACCACTGCACTCAGTTTAAATGCACTGTCAAAACCTGGTGTCCTGAAATTAGAATGCTAATATATGTATTTATATTAATTGATTTATTAGTGTTCGGCAAATTCCTGATCTAAGTAACAGTCTAAAACGATTGTTAATATATAATATATTCATTTAGGAGACTTTATAGGTTTTGAGGAGGGAGAACTATATTAATTTTTTGTTTTAATTGAGTTGATATCTGCATACTTCTATTTCTTCCTACTTCATTTATTTTTCTTTCTTATTTACTTAAAAACGCAGATCGTTTACTACTTTTACCCAATATTTTTCATCGCTCTCATCTTTCTTCAATTAAATGAGTTTCTTTTTTATTGCACATTTTTCTTATATTTTTATATATTCTTTAAAACAAATTATTCCCGTTTTTCTTTACCCCCTTTTCTTATCTCCTTCGTCTTCTTTCTCTCGAAAAATAATATGGAAAGCTGAGAATCGTCTGGGACGTTAACGAGACCCTTATTTACTCGAGCTGGATCCTTCTCGAGTCTTGCTGAGCCTTCCTCTTCTCCTGGAAATATCATCGCCTTTTGCGGTGTCGTTTCTCATGACTGACTGCATTTTAGGGATTACGAGAAAAAAAAAAAAAAAAAAAAAAACACCTTCACAACTGCAATATTTTTAACTCTTTTTTTGGGAGGCATTTGACAACTTGCCTGTTGTTTTTTTTGTTTTTTTTTTTTTTTTTTTTTTTTTTTTTTTTTTACCGTAATATACGTTTTTAAGAACATTTGTTTGTGTAATTGGCAGGATAATTTTAAAAAGATTTAAATGTTTATGAAGAGTTATATTCTAGAAATTTATAAGAATGAGGTCGTACTTATTACCATTATAAAGTATGTGAAAATAAGAATATTGAAGTAGAATGAGGCAATATCAAAGATTAGTGTCAGAGGTGTCCTTGAAATAAGTGCAATAATAGTCAAAATATCCGTAAACATAATTGAAAAGAATTATCGATAAATATTTTTTTTTTCTCATTTTGTGGCAAATGTTTATTAACACTCAGCCATGGGTCTACAAAAACCTATCAAATTGAGTGAGTTACTCAAGAATCTCAATGATTGCAAACAAGCATCAAACATAATGATATAGAATAATGCTCTTTCAATGGCCCATAGTGGCATGACTGATATCAACCTTGCCTTCTATTCGAAGAAACTAGGGTTCGATCCCCATATCAGGTAGGAATTCCTTCTCATTTACACATGATATGCTGATTTTCTTCCAAATATGGATTTATATACATATGAATATAAATAAATAAATAAATATATATATATATATATATATATATACTCACTGTGTGTGTATTTGTATGTTTGTATACATTCACACGCACATATACATATATGCAATTATATATATATATATATATATATTATATATATATGTTATATATACGTATATATATATATATATATATTATATATATATATATATATATGTTATATATACGTATATATATATATATATATGTGTATGTACATATATATATATATATATATATGTATATATATATATATATATATATGTGCGTGTGTGGTGCGTGTGTATGTGTATATATATATATATATATATGTTTATATATATACAGTATATATATATATATATATATATAATTATATATATATATATATATGTATGTATACTATATATATGTATATATATATATATATATACACTGTATATATATATATATATATATAAATATATATATATATAATTACATACATGTATATCTATATATATATATATATATATATACATATTATATATATATATGTATATATATATATATATATGCGTGTGTGTGTGTGTGTGTGTGTTTGTGTGTGTGTGTGTGTGTGTGTGTAGAAATCACGAAAGCTGACACGTGATGATATAAAATGTATTATAGCCACAAAAGGAAAAATTAAAAAGACTTGATTGGAGTTAGTACTTTCATCCACTCAGGACATTATTAAACTCAGCAATGAGAATACATATACAAAGACATCGTATTTATACAGGAGAAGGGGATCCAACAGCTGTCAGTTTCTTAATAATTCCGGAAAAGTCAGATTTTAGATAAAAGGAAAATACTGGATTAACGGAAAACAGAACTGGGCTTAGATTCAAATTTCTACCTTGAGTATAGGAGATTAAAAATGATTCAACATTATTCCTTTGGAAATAGTCATTTACATGGATTACTTTTTCCGCCTTTGATATTAGGGTCAAGTCACAGAATTGGTTGGTGATTCCACTAATCCATTTGCTGAAGGCCTATAGCGGTCACTGAAAAGTGTTAAATTTCATCAAGTCTGTGACCGATTTCACCACCTTATTAATAAACTCAAGACCATTATCACTTATCAAAGTTTCCGGGCAACCAAACCTAGTAATGAAAGAGCAGAGTGCCTGGGCTAAGGAATTTGCAGATTATCCAACATTGCGTAAGTATGAGTGTACCGTGTAAACGCATTCTCAAATAAATATATATAGTTATGTTGTGTTAACTCAGTAGGAAATGGTCCTACTACATCCCTATGCACTCTATAAAATTTAATAGGAACTACAGGCCCTTTTC
>NC_090735.1:153038988-153053988 GCF_036898095.1 Palaemon carinicauda | reverse complement strand
CGAAAGATAACTAGCTATATAAACATATGTATGGATATGTATATACACGTGTACTCCTTTGGTATTTATTCATTAACAGAAGAAGAAGAAGAAGAAGAAGAAGAAGAAGAAGAAGAAGAAGAAGAAGAAGAAGAAGAAGAAGAAGAAGAAGAAGAAGAAGAAGAAGAAGAAGAAGAAGAAGAATGGTAATTTAACTTCTAGATTAAATGTAATCATACATAGAGTCATTTGGTATTTATTTAATAACAAAAGAAGAAGAAGAAGAAGAAGAAGAAGAAGAAGAAGAAGAAGAAGAAGAAGAAGAAGAAGAAGAAGAAGAAGAAGAAGAAGAAGAAAAATGGTAATTCAACTCTTGAGTAAATGTAAATATACATATAGTCATTTGGTATTCATTTATTAACAAAAGAAGAAGAAGAAGAAGAAGAAGAAGAAGAAGAAGAAGAAGAAGAAGAAGAAGAAGAAGAAGAAGAAGAAGAAGAAGAAGAAGAAGAAGAAGAAGAAGAAGAAGAAGAATGGCTTTTTAATTTCTAGAGTTAATGTATATATACATATAGTCATTTGGTATTTATTTATTAACAGAAGAAGAAGAAGAAGAAGAAGAAGAAGAAGAAGAAGAAGAAGAAGAAGAAGAAGAAGAAGAAGAAAGAAGAAGAAGAAGAAGAAGAAGAAGAAGAAGAAGAAGAAGAAGAAGAAGAATGGCATTTTAACTTTTAGAGGGCTTTAAATTTACCAGAAATCTTAAATTTCAACCATTTGGATTATATTCATTACGTAGAAGGAACAAGCTTTCTACAGCTATCTTTACCGTCATCAAAGATATAACTTGATTATCAACAGAAAATTATGAACACTAATCTGTCAAACCAGTATTATTCAGATTATCAGGCAACAATCATAGAAAATACTTTAATTTGAGGTATAATAAATATATCAACGGGACCAAAAATACAAATACGGTAATAATAATAATAATAATAATAATAATAATAATAATAATAATAATAATAATAATAATAATAATAATAATAATAATAATAATAATCTACATCGAACAATTTAGATTTATTGAGATGTTGATACTACTACGAACAAATTTAATTAAAATTTTTAGTGATATTCTATTTCATAAAATAGTAACTCCTTAGAACGATATGTTTCGTAACCTCCGTCACTCCGTCTTCTCACCGAAACCAATATGTCGCTACATTATTAGTTCTTGTTGTTCATATATGTTTTATCACTCATTAAAATCCTAGTAGTTTGTTATAGGCTAAGCTGACAAAAGATTGTAACATATTGCTCTTTAAAAACAAGTTTGACTGAGCTTTTTTTTTAGGACAACTTAACAGATCAAAATCTTTTTATTTTGGGCGGAATGTTTCCAGGTAAAAACAACATTGGTAAAGAGTTTATGGTGAACAATTAGTTATCCCTATTGAATCAGAAAGGTATTACTGTAAACGTTTTGTATCATTTCATTTTTTCGTAAATAAACTGTCCCTTTCCACATATACTCTACACGAATTCTAGATTATTAATGACAGTTAGTAAATAAGGTCTGTGAAAAAGATAATATTAGAAAATATATTGTCTAGACAAAAAGAAATAGTCTGAATAATAGTACGACCGTCTCCCCAATTTGGATTATACCCTACATCGTTATAAGGTTCTCGTCTTAATGAAGTAATCGTGATCTTAAAAACTTACAGTTTTCTTTAAGGACACAATGGTGTCCGGTCAGGAAAAATAAACTTTTATGATAACGAGATGCTACAGGAATTTGATGTCTTAGATTTTTATTTGAATTTCTTGTATATTTTATCATGGCTCTCTTATATTTAACTCTTCTTTAGAATTGCACTATATAGATACTGAAGACTTATATAAGGCTTATAAACTATATAGGTAAGATGTTAATTGGTTAATACCATCTGCAAGCAATGGGCAATTAAGAAAAAAGAAACATAAACGAAATTGGCTTCTATCTATAATTACTATTTTTCCATCTGTTTCACATATACGTAGAACTGAAACCGGAAACAAAAATTCATTTATTTCATTTGGTGTTTTACTTTAACTTACATCAATATTATCTTTTATACCTCTATTGGGTGTTAAATGTTCGTCTCATTATCCTATTTATTTAAAATTGGCTATTGTTTAGAAAAATAATTACAACACTGTGCTGGTATGATTTAGTAGGACGTCAAAAATCCTTTGAAACTATTAGGCTGATCTCTAGTTTCCTTTGGAGATACTTGAGAAGTTGCTGACAATCAATTCAAAACTTGGATAATTTATCATTTTATATACATGTTATTGAGCATATTTGTTCTTATAGACTCAATTTCAATATTTTTAATTTTGATAATTGATAATATGGATTTTGAAGAATTGACTTGATAGTTTTATATATATATATATATATATATATATATATATATATATATATATATATATATATATATATATATATATATATATATATATTTGGGCTCAAGCCATGTCGTCCTGATGGAAGTTCCTATAGGGTAGCTTCCTAGGGTATATTACAACTACGGCGATATTCCCAGAGAATTTACCTAACTCCTGGAGCGAATATCCCTAATGAAAGGGATATCGCGACATATCATAGGACGTATTCTTGACACGCCACATGGCAATCTGCACCCCAAACAGAGATTACGTATCGAGGGGTCAATTGGCAAGAAACGAAAACGTGAAAGAAAAAGGGGAGCCGCTCCCAAGGCTCCCTATTCTCCAGTTTCATAAGCGTGCCTGGCGCCAATCCTGGCGCCATCTGTATTTCTTTTTGCGTAGCTTAACAACTCGGTGTTTTTCCTGTGTTTCTCGCAAATCTTCGATTTATTCAGCTTTTCATGGCTTCTCCAACTTCGTCGGCCTCTGATAAGTTGAGTACCATTTCTTTTATGTATAAATGTAGGCTCTTGGTAAATTTTTAAGTGATTAATAGGATTAATCTTTGTTACAAGAGCCGTAGCCTACTGGAGGCGTCATGGACGCTGTCGCTCGCTAGGTATGAGTTTTAGTTAGCCAGAGCGACATTCCCGGTTGTTTTGCTTTAATAAAATTTTAGCTATTTAGCGTTACATAGGATTTCCTTTCGTGCTTAAGTATTATTTTGGCGAAGTATTCGCCAACTCTGGCCTACGCTAGGCCATGTAGCCTAGTCGTTTGGTCCTAGTACTTCCTGCATGATTTTGGTTTTTCTGAGTGTATTAAAATTTTATTGAAGCTTTAGGCTGTTTTTTATACATTTAAGATTATGTTGAATATTTCCAAGATAGTATACGAGTGAGTTTCGGTGATTTAGGTAATCGATTCTATTGGTGCCTAGGCTAAGTTGCTTATGGAGCCTTAGTATGTTTTCTCATACTCCCCGGTTGCTTTCTTTTCCTCGGAGAAGGTATGCAATCCCTTTCCCTCTGTTTAAGCCTTGGGCTTATCCCTAAGTGGTTTATCTGAATTAACTTTCGATAAAACTATACTGGGGTGTTACTGTACCTTCCTGTTCCAGTAAGTCTGGTTTCAGAGAGGGACAGAACAACAGAGTTTTTAGTCTGAGTCTGTGTTTGTCTGGCTTGGGGTAGAGTCTCCCTCGCTGGCTTGACACAGACATAGGAGGCTTAGCCTCCTTAGGTCACTACCGAAGGTTTCTGTACGAGATGATTCCTTCTTCTGTGATCTAGCAGACTAGTCCTTGTTTCTGTTCTCGGGGGAGGATAAGATCCTTTCCCTGGGAGTAGCAACACCTTCCTTGCTTTGGTTCTTTGGGAGCTGGCACGTATTGCTGGCCTCCCTCCTTGGATCTCCCTTAGGCTAAGATGAGTTTTCTTGGCTGCGGTTGATCCTTCACTAAAGCAAGGTTGGTAGGACCCTCTTTTGTCCCATCCCCCTCTATCTCCGTAATGGCCTAGCCATTACAGTACTGTACGTCATTCTACATCTGGACCTAGGATAGGTTAGGATGTGGAATTGACTCAGTCCTTTGCCGGCCGGCAAGGGTCTTCTGCTTTGAGTGCTGCCCGGATCTCCCTTGGTCCCTCATCCATGCCTGCCTGTAGAGCCAGACGGCATTGGTCAGGAAGCCTGAATTAGATTCTCCCCTTCCTTATATGCACTCTTTCGGATTACCGGGCTTGGAGGTAGTTTACGCTCTTATCCTGGCATCCATTCTGTTTTCTTCTAGTGCTGTACGTCCCGGCTGCCGGCCTATGAGGCCGGCAGCCGGGCAGTCGTAGTCCTCTGGTTCTTTTGCTGCCTGCCGGCATCGGTTGTTTACCTTTGCCGGCCGGCTAATGTCAGCCCTTGTCTCCCGGTCGCTAGGAGCAGTGGCCGGCAGCCGGGTGCTACCTTGTGTAGCCGACATTGGCTGTTGCCGGCCGGCACAGGCATTTGAACCAGCGTTCTGCCGCCTTATAGCTGTTAAGTAGTATACTTTAAAGCTAGTTATGGTGTGTGCTGGCCGGCAAGTGCCGGCCGGCACATAACCTCCTGTACTGTACCAGTATTCTTCAGTATAACATATACTGTAAGAGGAAAACTATAGTATAAGTCTTTGTACAGCACTGTGTGTTCTAATACTTTTGTGTTGTCTTGCACAGCCCTTTGCTGTTGCCTTACAGATAAGAAAGTGAGTTCTTTCTTGTCTATCATCCAGGATTTTAAAATCATTGCTTAGGTGTGAGCTCCACCTGTTTCCTCTGGAAACTTGGCATTGGTTATTCTAGAAGAGATTAACCATTCGATTTTATTATCTGGAAGGCTGCAGCAATTGGTTGAGAGGGAAACACAAGTGTGTGTCTTTCCTTTCTGAATTGTTATGCTAAACTGTGCATATCCAGTGATACATAGTTCACTTGATACTCATGGAAATTTTCTTCTCTTTGCAGGAGGTACGTCCGAAGTGCGGAAGTGCTTTCTGCAACGTCCGCAGTAAGAACCTCTGCGGACATGGATTATGTAGGAGACACGCAGCATGCCCTGTCTCCAAAGGTGAGCTCCGGTATTGGCACCCCCAGGTATGTACCGTGTGCTCTAACCTGATTACTGAAGCTTTTGATTCCCCTAGGACAGCGGAATCAAGGGATATAGCAAGGGGGAAGCTTCGCACCTGGGTAAGGGGCTTCCAGAAGAACACCTCTGGACCTTATCTTCCAAGTGAGAAGATGAGGGCTTACCTTTTCCCTAGGGCATCAGCTGATGCAGTGATTCCCCAGCCTCAAGAGGAGATCCCCCTAGTTCAGATCCAGGTGGATGCTGAAGTGGCGGTCGCCGTGCAAGACATCCAGTTGGGCGACAGGATGTCAGACGTGTCCGAGCATCTGGAGGGAGACCTCCTGGCAGGAGGCCAGGATGAAGGTCAAGCCCCAGACATCGTAGAGGAAGAAGCCAACGAGGTGTCGGCTGCTCCGGTTCTGATCCCTGAACCTATTCCCTCAACATCGTCCGCTCTCCCAGTAGAGCTGGGACAGGCCCTCTCCTCCATTGTTGGAATGATCCAACAAATGCAGAAGGAGAATATGGAGAAGGCGGCTGCAATGGAACTGCGGATGCAGGAGCTTGCAGCATCACGTGGGCCCCAGAAAAGGCTCAATGTGAAAGACCTTCCCTTGTGCTCAGATGCTAACCCGTGGAGATATGCCGAGCACATGCCGATGACGACTGGAAAGATCGTCATGTCGGATAAGCTGGGTTCAGTTCCCCTTCAGGAAGTGGAATTCTGGCCCAGCAAAGGGTCATATCCGGACTGTTATGTCCGGTTGAGGAAGGAACCAGCTTCAAAGGAGAAGACAGAGCCGAAGGAGGTCATAGTGATGGACCATGCTAAGGCTCAAGCTTTGCTTTCATCTTCGATGAAAGAGAGGGGCTTCACAAACTCAAAAGTTACTGCATTGAGTAAGAAGCTCCCTTCCTTTGTGTCCTCTCCTGCTAGAGCCTTCCCCTTTTTGCAGAAAGGGTTTGCGGCTGTATTAAAAGCAGTCGAGGCTGGCAAGCCTTGCCCCTCCCTGGAGGAGTGTAAACCCTTGTCGCTGGCCCTACCCATGGACCACAAGGACTGGAAGGACGTCCATTTTACCTTTTCAGTCGGGAAGTTGGAGGCTGATATTGCCGGACGTCAGTTCGGTGAGAACCTCCCTAAGCTGTCTGACTTACTTTTTCGGAGAGAGCTCGAGACAAAAGAAAGACTGGCTGCCTCAATGTCTCTTCAGACCACTCTTGAGACGATGGCAAGTGACCCCAAGGTCCACGAAATGTTCATGGTAGTGGCCAAGATTCATCTGGCCACAGTGACGAAGGATCTTTACAGCTTCGTCAGGGCGAGGAGAGCTTGTAGGGAGTTCGTGTTCACCTCAGCTACGGTGAGGCATGAGCCAAGGAAACTAATCTCCTCCAACATTTGGGGCAAAGACCTTTTCCCTAGCGAGTTGGTCAAAGAAGTTGTGGATAAGGCCGCCACGGAGAATAGAAATCTTCTCCAAAAGTGGGGCCTGTCTATCAAGAGAAAGTCTTCCCCGGATGAGGGTCCCCAACCGAAGAGGAAGACTAAAAGGCCTAGGCTACCGTCTCGGCCAGCCAAGCCAGTTGAACAGTAACAGCAACAGCAGTTGCCGATGCCTTCAGTGCCCCAGATGGTGGCACAAACCCCGACCACTTTCCAGTGGGTACCCCAGGCCGTGTCGACACAGTCCACGGTGTTCACCCCAACGTTCGAAGGGCAGTCTACTTTCTTTCGAGCAAAGCCTAGACGAGCAGCCAGAGGCTCGTCTAGGCGCCCCTCAAGGGGAAGGGGATTCAGGGGCGGTCGCGGTCGGGGAGGCAGGACCTCAGGACGGCATTCCAAGTGAGATGATGCCGGTAGGAGGGCGACTTCAAAATTTTCGGGATCGGTGGACCTTCGATCCCTTGGCCCACAGCCTACTCAAGAACGGACTGGGCTGGAGCTGGTACAGCACTCCACCCCCGTGCCCTCGGTTTTTTCCAACACTCCACCCCCGTTCTGGAGGAGTACGTTCAAGAACTGTTGGAGAAAAATGTGATCCGAAGGGTGAAGTCCATCAAATTCCAAGGGAGGCTGTTTTGTGTTCCTAAGAAAGACTCAGAAAAGCTCAGAGTCATTCTGGACTTGTCGCCACTCAACAAGTTCACAGTGAATTGCAAAATCAAGATGCTAACACTGCAACACATAAGGACCTTACTGCCCAAGAGGGCATATTCCGTCTCCACAGACTTGTCAGACGCCTATTGGCACGTTCCAATCAACCGTCGACTCTCCCCCTGCCTTGGGTTCAAGCTACAACGAAGACTATACGCCTTCAGAGCCATGCCATTCGGGCTAAATATAGCCCCAAGGATTTTCACGAAGCTTGCGAGCGTAGCTCTCTAACAATTACACCTAAAGGGAATTCAGGTAGTAGCCTACCTGGACAACTGGCTGGTGTGGGCAGCATCCGAGACAGAATGCTTGCAAGGTTCCAGTCAAGTGATCCAGTTCCTAGAGTATCTAGGCTTCAAGATCAACAGAAAAAAAGTCTCGACTTTCTCCATCTCAAAAGTTCCAGTGGCTGGGAATCCACGGGGACTTAATGTCACATCGTTTCTCCATCCCGGCGAAGAAAAGGAAGGAGATAGCGGGTTCTGTCAAGAGACTTCTAGATTCCGAAAGGATATCAAGACGCGAACAGGAGAGGGTACTGGGCTCTCTCCAGTTTGCTTCGGTGACAGACCCAGTGCTAAGAGCACAGCTAAAGGATGCAACCGGAGTTTGGAGAAGTTATGCATCATACGCGCGAAGAGATCTGAGAAGACCAGTTCCGCTTCGGCTACGTACTCTTCTCAGGCCTTGGTCCCAAGCCAGACATCTAAAGAAGTCGGTTCTTTTTCAGCCACCTCCCCCTGTCGGTGACGATTCTCTCAGACACCTCGAAGGAGGGAGGGGGAGGTCACTCATCGGAAAAAAGTCCAGGGGACTTGGTCCAAGCTATTCAAGACCTTTCACATAAACTTTCTAGAAGCTATGGCAGTGTTCCTTACCTTAAAGAAAGTCTCCCCGCGTCACTCGATCAACATAAGGTTGGTGATGGACAGCGGGGTAGTTGTGAGATGCTTGAATCGACAAGGATCGAGGTCACCACCTCTGAACCAGGTGATGTTGGCCATCTTCCGATTGGCGGAAAAGAAGAAGTGGTACCTGTCGGCAGTTCACCTTCAAGGAGTCCGCAATGTGACAGCAGACGCTCTATCCAGGTTCACACCGATAGAGTCGGAATGGTCCTTAGACGCAGGATCATTCTCCTTCATTCTGAACAAGTCCCAGAACTGCAGATAGACCTTTTTGCGACGAAAGACAACAAGAAGTTGCCCCTGTACGTGTCCCCATACGAGGACCCCTTAGCGGAAGCAGTGGACGCGATGTCCCTCGACTGGAACAGATGGTCCAGGATTATCTGTTCCCTCCTCACAACCTTCTGTTGAGGGTCCTCAACAACTGAGATCCTTCAAGGGGGGTAGCGGCAATAGTGACCCACAAGTGGTCGAACAGCGTGTGGTTCCCCCTGGCATTGGAACTATGACTGAAGTTTCTACCGCTACCAGATCCAGTTCTGACCCAGCGAGTCCAGAAGTCTTCTGTCTGCGCTTCATTACAGAAAACCCGGATCCTGCAGCTCATGATTTTCTCTCCCTAGCGGTGAGAAAGCGTTTCAGGATTTTGGAAGCCAGCATAGACTTCCTAGAGGAAAATAAGTGCAAATCTATTAGAAGGCAATAAAGTTCTGAAAACCTACGCTAGGCTCAGACCTTCAGCACCTCCGAAGCCCATTTCATGGTCTTTAGACAAAGTTTTTCATTTCGCTTCTCTGTGGAGCAATGAGGAGGGTGCGTTGATGGATTTGACCCAAATAGTTATTTTCCTATTTCCACTAGCGTCCGGGGCCAGGGTTAGTGAGATTGTAGCCCTCTCGAGAGAGGAAGGTCGTGTTCAGTTCCCGGATGGGGGAGAACTGAACCTGTTTCCGGATCCTTTGTTTCTCACCAAGAATGAGTTACCCACCAACAGGTGGGGTCCCTGGAGAATCTGCCCTCTGAAAGGAGATGCATTTCTATGTCCAGTAGAATGCCTAAAGGTCTATCTTCATAGAACTTCAGACTTCTAGGGTGGTCAACTATTCAGGGGAGAAACATGAGGCTCAAATTTATCACTGAATCAACTCAGGGCAAAAATCGCATATTTTATTCGAAGAGCGGATCCTGACAGTACACCCGCAGGTCACGATCCGAGGAAAGTTGCTTCATCCTTAAATTTCCTTAATTGTATGGATTTTGAGCATTTCCATTCATACACTGGCTGGAAGTCTTCCAGAGTGTTCTTTCGCCACTATGCGAAGCAAGTGGAGCAACTAAAGAGTTCTGTGGTAGCAGTGGGTTGCGTCGTTAACCCTGCTGTTTAACTCTGAGAGGAACAGTGGTTTTAATTGGGACAATTAATTCCTGGGTGAGTGTGTAGTTACATTCTGTGCTACAAACTAAGTGAGGGCACTGAGGTGCCCACGTTGACTGTTCTACTTCCAAAGGTGAACCTAGCATAAGTACAGACATGTGTGCCGAGCGTTTCTAACGCTAATGTAACTGATTAGTAATACAGACTTTTCTGACCTTCATACCTCGGTATGTTAAAAGTGGCACTAATGTTTTTTTTTCAGATAAACAAGTTTCTGTTTATTATCAGACTTATGCTTAAAGTTTTGGGTTATCCTCTTCTTATATATATATATATATATATATATATATATATATATATATATATATATATATATATATAAATATATATATATATATATATATATATATATATAGAATTGTTGTTAACCTGTCTGTTTATTGTCTATCAATAAACTTGTTCTTGAGAACCTTGTGTATCCTTCACCTGTGTCAATTTATTGATATAATTGAGCATTCATTCTATGTATATTTATCTGGGATAATTCTAATAGATTGTTCCTGTATGCAAGCTATGTTGCATTGGTTTATGCTTTCCCTTATCGGGAGGACTCCGTCCCAGAAGGGGACGGTGGCGGTTTTACAAGTTTCCTCCTATGCGGATATAATCCTTTGTCCAATACAAGTATTGAGCGGAGAACTGGTCGATATTTCATATTGACGCAGTGGTTCTTTTCAAACTATGCTTTACTTAATATAGGGTGAGACCACTATATTAGCTTGCCTGGTATTCTACATAGGTATATGTACTCTTCGAGACTTTTCCAGAGTCTAGTAGGACTCTTCCCTGTAGGGGGCAGGAAGCCCTAACATGGTTTATGGTTAGTTGAAAAGATGTATAACGGTAACATCTTAGGTCTCTAGGTCTAGTCGACCGGGAAAAATTACCTCCGGGGAGTACGGCACGTTCTGAGAATCCACAGATACAGTAATGCTCTGGTATACTTCCATCAGGACGACATGGCTTGAGCCCAAAAAACGGATTTTGAGCAAAGCGAGAAATCTATTTTTGGGTGAGATGGCCATGTCGTCCTGATGGACCCGCCCTTCCCTTTCTATGAAAGGGCTGTAGGACCCCTCCCTACATACAGTATCTGTAGCACCTCGTGTGAGCTACAAGGAATACAGATGGCGCCAGGATTGGCGCCAGGCACGCTTACGAAACTGGAGAATAGGGAGCCTTGGGAGCGGCTCCCCCTTTTTCTTTCCCGTTTTCGTTTCTTGCCAATTGACCCCTCGATACGTAATCTCTGTTTGGGGTGCAGATTGCCATGTGGCGTGTCAAGAATACGTCCTCTGATATGTCGCGATATCCCTTTCATTAGGGATATTCGCTCCAGGAGTTAGAATTCTGGTACCTTAAGGTAAATTCTCTGGGAATATCGCCGTAGTTGTAATATACCCTAGGAAGCTACCCTATAGGAACTTCCATCAGGACGACATGGCCATCTCACCCAAAAATAGATTTTTCGCTTTGCTCAAAATCCGTTTTATATATATATATATATATATATATATATATATATATATATATATATATATATATATATATATATATATATATATATATATATATATATATATATATATATATATATATTGTTACCCATTATCAACGTTATATTATTATTATTATTATTATTATTATTATTATTATTATTATTATTATTATTATTATTATTTTTATTGAATATGAAGGAAGTAATTATTGTTATATATCCTAATAAAAGAATATCACAATTATTGCTGAATAGTGAGTAAAATATAATCAACGCAAGATGAACATTTACCGCCATATGAATTTGTTGAATTGTTTTTCTTATAATGATTAATACTAAATATAATAGCAACAAAATTTTTGAAAAGGTAATAGTCATATAAAAAATCAATTTTGTCTATCAAAAGTTTCAGTTATGTATTGATGACATATATAACATCATAACATTGAATTTTTTATTTAAAGCTTCTATATATCTGCAACTTACTAAACAATCGAGGTTTTGGTATAATATAATAAATAGAAATATATAGTAGAAAATATTTTGAAAGAACTTATCATGAAAATATGTTTTATATCGTATATGTATATTTAATTGTGGTATAAACCAATCCTGATTTATATAACACTATTTAATCGCTATTTTATATTTCGTTACGCATAGCGACTTATAGTGAAACAAATTAAAATAATTCTTTCACTTCCAATTTTATTTTATTATTTTACAATTTCATTGTACTCCAAATCTGTTGGTCGAATAAACTCTAATTTGTGGCTGGACTTTTATATAAAACTCACCAAAACAATTTGCATGTTCTTTTAGGAATTGGGATAACGGAAATCAATGTTTTATTTCCATTTCAATAAATATTTGCATTTGAAAATTTTTAATTCTTTATAGCTTTTGTGATAAGATTAACTGCTAAACTTTGCTACAATTTCTGGAAGAAGAACTCTGAATCCCCCTTGCATATATCCCAATATAATAATAATAATAATAATAATAATAATAATAATAATAATAATAATAATAATAATAATAATAATAATAATAATAATAATAATAATAATAATAATAACCTTATTGTGAATTTATATGTATATAAAAAATTATACATTAAAAGATATTTATATATAAGTATCATCTAAGTATACAAATAAATGAACCTCTATTCAATCTTATTTTATGTAGATATAAAAGCTACAGGATTCCATACCGTCTATAATAGACTTCTGTTATCCATGAGTCGTTCTGACGTCACAGTGAACAAGAAAATCACCCAACCATTTTTCCATTGTTCTCAAAATGGAAAAGTTATTAGTATGTTAAAACGTATTCCCCTCAACTTAAGGCTTCTACATAACCCATTATAGCTTCGGTGTATTACATTATGGATATAAGATATCTGTTAATGATCGTATATTATAAACATTATAGTAATGAACAAATGAGGACGATAGCTTTCGTTTAGCAATTTGCAATCAATACCAATTAGAAAATATTCAATTTAAATGAAAACAGAGAGAGAGAGAGAGAGAGAGAGAGAGAGAGAGAGAGAGAGAGAGAGAGAGAGAGAGAGGGGGGGGGTATTTACTGTGTATAACTAGATGAATAGATGCAGAGTGTTTGTTTCGTAGGAAGGAAAACACTATGGAAAACTTTTTTTATTTGATACTTTTTTTTTTTTTTAATAAAGAACAGCTAATGTCTCATTAACATTTCTCGAAAAGCATATCTTAATGGTTGAGTATTAGCAGGCAATTCAGTTATTTTGGTGTCACAACTTTTAACGGGATTAATCATATAAAAGGAAAAATAAGCTAATTTATTCAAAACGTTAAGGCAAATAACAAGAATTGCTAATATATAGTTCTCGTGGGGATCTATCACGCTATCATTTTCAAATTTGCACCCG
This sequence comes from Palaemon carinicauda, assembly GCF_036898095.1. NCBI lineage: Eukaryota > Metazoa > Arthropoda > Malacostraca > Decapoda > Palaemonidae > Palaemon > Palaemon carinicauda. The sequence continues at coordinate 153,041,055 of NC_090735.1, read as the reverse complement.
GGAGCAATTTACTCGCGTAAATTTCCCCAATGAGAATCATGGCTCGTTTCGACATTAGTATTCCAAGTAGTTTGTACCTGGAACGGAAACTCTCCTAAAACGTTTAATCATTGTGTGTGTGTGTGTGTGTGTGTATGTGTGTGTGTGTTTTTTTTTTTTCTTTTTTTTTTTTTGCAAATACTTTTCTTGTTTATAAAAGTTAAATACTTCTAAAAGCTTATACGACTATTGGTTAGGTAATTACGGACAGTTCTTCGAATGCTTCATATATAACATATTTGCTTCAATCTATTTATTTAGTTTTAATTGTTTACTAACCAGTAAGCAATAAACATACTGTCAAACATAGAAACCTAGCTGAGATGATAGTTACTAATAACCAATGAAGAATTATGGAGAGAGAGAGAGAGAGAGAGAGAGAGAGAGAGAGAGAGAGAGAGAGAGAGAGAGAGAGAGAGAGAGAGAGAGAGAATGCAAATCTTATACTACTAAAGTGAGCAAAGATTTTTGCTATGCAATAAACTCAATAATTTGCCATTGATTAAATATAAATTTTACAATAGAACAATCAAAAGCAGCCATTAAGCAACTGCCCAAAATGCTGATCTCATAACCGATAATGTAATTCCTGTACATTACATCATATAACATTGTTTATCAGCTCTCATAATGGAGTCAGAAAATTTGCTGAAAAAATGCTTTGGAATGAAATATCCCTGAATCATGGTAATATATATATATTTTTTAAATAGTATTAAAAGAGATAATAAAATATGAGTCATTATTAACTTGGTTATATTTGCATTGTCATATCAGAATGAATAGACATATAAGTAAAAGCATATATATATATATATATATATATATATATATATATATATATATATATATATATATATATATATATATATATATATATATATATATATATATATATATATATATATATAGGGTATCCCAAATATTTATACACTCTTTTGATTGGTAAAACTTGTTCAATTTATTGATATTAACGTTGAAAAAAGATTCACAGAATACAAACAATGCACAGAGAAAACGTTAAAAAGTTAATAAACTGAAATTTGTCGTTGGTTTTAGCTCCTCAGGCGATATCAGATCTGGGTCACTTGTAGTTCTCAGCCTTGTTTGTGACAACATATCTGTCAAAAGTGTTTTAGTTTATAGGCTTTGTACCTGAAACTTTTCATTCATTTATATCCTTACGTAAGAACGAGTACTTTTCTTTCATTGGACCTTCTGGGCGTTGAATCTTAGAGAAAGGACTATTTTACTTCACACAATGTAGCCATTAAATTTGCTTTACTATCATTTTGGTAGTTGTAGGCCTGGAGTGTAGTATTGAAATTAATAATTACATTATGAAAACCACTTGCATTTTATTGGAGCGAATAATCAATAATTTATTTGTTGACTATAATGCTGCAGAACGATGGATCTAGCAGTTTCGAGACTTACAGAGGCTTAGATCCATTTTAATTTATCGTTCAAAGGTAAACATTATTCTGTCAGCATTCGTGTGTGTCTGTGTGTGTGTGTTTTTTTTTTTTTTTTTGGGGGGGGGGGTCGTATATCTACCAATCTGACTGTTTATTTGGATTCATTTATCCTCGTTTTGTAAATTTTGACATTTTGCATAGTCTTTTTAAATAAATAGGGATAAAAAATATATTGTTTATGTCAGGAATGCAAAACTATATGCCATCTAATAAAAAAAAAAATTTAAAAAAAAAACAGATTTAAAAACTTTTCAGCGCAATAAAGAAAAATACTGGAGTTATAGAGAATCATACTATACTAAGATATACACACTATAAAAGAATAAAGAGGAAATATCTTTTCATCTACGTGATAGAATCAAAACACAAATAAGAGGTTATAAAGAATTAGTATGATGTAATCAGAGAAAAATTTTGTTTAGGAATAGTGTTGAAATAAGAAAAATAGGAACAGAATAAGCAAAAATAAGGGTAGAATAAGTTTTGGATAACCCTGAATATATTGATATGAAACTGGCGATTAATAAACAAAAAGTATAATGGAGCACTA
>NC_090735.1:153023988-153033988 GCF_036898095.1 Palaemon carinicauda | reverse complement strand
CATCTTTACTTAAAGCTCTTGTATTCTTCCTTCTCTTATATTCTACTAACACTAACTGTTTACCTTCCAGACCTAAGTCCTCATACATACTAGGTTCACCCTTGTTCCTTTTCAACCATTTACTCATCCCATTCTCTTGGATATACTCAGGTACCTCTTTCCATTTACGCAACTGGTTGTGGTGGGCCCTAATTTTTTCCACAATACCACCCACACACAACTTACCCAAAACGTAACTTAATCCACTCGAACCAACTTCTAACACATCATAGGGACCTTCAAATTTATCACGCACCTTATTTACATTCATTCTACCCTTTTCAATTACTTCTTTCATCACTCTCTCACCAACTTTAAAGCTTTCAAACCTCTTATTTGCTTTCCTCCACACATCTCTATCATCCTCCGACACACCCAACCTCGGTCTTATTATCTTTTCAAAATTTAAAACAAACTTACATGGAGACATACCCGTACTCTTATGCACTGTTGCATTGTAAGCCCACAACGCTCTACCAACATACAAATCCCAATCATTACCACATGTACTCATCATTCGCAAAATTTCAGTTAATGTTCTTACAGTCCTTTCAGCCAACCCATTCGCACTTGGCATATAAGGAGTCGAATACACATGTTCAATACCCCATTCTCTTAACATATGCTCAAACTCCCATCCAACAAACTCAGGGCCATTATCACTTAACATTCTCACAGGCTTACACACACACATCGGCAACATCACTTGACCAACCATTCTTGCAACAGTCTCGCTCCGTTTATCCTTGATGGGTATTGCATAGGTAAATTTACTCATGTGATCAACCATAACAATCATTCCCACATGTCTTCTCGCAGTCACAGGCAACGAAACACAATCAATCACAAACATCTCAAATGGTTCTTTCATACGTAATCTCAAAACAGGCGGATTAGCATGCACTCTCTGATACTTCCCTTTCTGGCAATCTTCACACGTAGTCGCTACATCCTTACATATCTGACTCAACCCAGGTGTAAACAATCTCTCACGCATGCATTCCCATAATTTATTCTTACCCATATGCCCATATCTGTCATGCACTAACATACACATACTTACTGCTGCATGCATTGGAAACACAGGAACATATATATCTTCATCCATTCCTTTATGTAGAAAATAAACAATATTCTTACACACAATAAGTCTCTTACTAACTTTCTTATACACCTCTAAATCAGACGACCATTCTTCTACCTCAATACTATTCAACATACATTCACGTAACCTTTTAATTTCCTCACATTCATCTTGCATTTCTTCCACCTCCTCTTTAGTCAGTAGATCATCCTCACTCCTCGTAATATCAACCATGCCAACAAAATTCGCCATAAATACACTATTATCTTCTATCACAACTACTTCACATCCATTTTTCAGAAGCAAACCACTACCAATATCAACTGATAAATCATGCAATCTTAAAAAGTCAATTCCTATAAAAAAACAACTAGGCATCTCATTCTCTCCCATTACAATAAAATTATGTTCCACCTCCATACTTCCCAGTTTTACTTTCAAACGCACTTCTTCCCAAACTAGCAAACTTCCTTTACCTATCCCATGAATTCTCACACTCGTACATTGCCGTTTCACTTCCCAATTGTACCGCTCTATTTCCTTGATAACAGACATATTCACTAATGACACTTGTGCACCTGTATCAATTAAACTACAGTATTCATTCTCATTTATACCCACATACGTCATCATTCTTCCTTTTACACCATGCATACAAATGTTTACTCTCCTATCAATAGGGTCATCCTTATCACACCCATGGTCATCTTCGCTATCTTCTATGCTCATACCACTCTGATTCAAATCACTCGGACAATCCTCCTTCTTACTCAACAACTTGCAACATCTTTCATTACATTGTAACCTCAATATATACTCCCTTTCAGTCTCTTTATTTGCTCGGTACTCCATCGGACGATTCCACCCAAAATACAAATAAACAGTGACACCATATAACATACTTACTACCAACAATACTTTTGATAACAATTCACCCTCAAGCATACTATCCTCCTCCTTATATGCCATTTCTTTTGATACTTCATTCCTAACACTCATTCTAAGCTCATCTATACTAGCAGGTATATCCCTATTCAAACCCTTCAATTTAACCTTATTTAACCCACACAAAATACATTTATACACCATGTCATCCCCTTCAAAACTTTGTACCACCATTAAATCTTCCGGCAACCTTTCAAAATTACTATCATTCTCGCTACTCTCTTCTATCTTACCATGCATTCTTGACATCGCATCTGCTATCACGTTCTTACTCCCAGGTACATATTCTAGCTTAAAGTCAAATTCATTTAAATCCTCTATTGTCCTCGCAACTCTAGCATTCACAGACTCTTTCCTAATCATGTACACTAGGGGCTGATGGTCAGTACGCACAATAAATTTCACACCATACAAAAATACCTTCAACGCTTTCACGCAAAACCTTATCGCAGCCAACTCCCTTTCAATCGTGGAATACCTTCGCTCAGCCTTATTAAATGCTTTACTTACATATGCTATCACTCTCAACTGTTCATCTCCGTTTATTCTTTGCATTTGAACCAAGCAACCGCCCATACTAATCCCACTAGCATCCGTATATAACTCTAGCATACTCGCATGTTCACTATAATCGGGAAAGGCCAAAGTGACGTCTCTCGCAGCCTCTTCTTTCAAGTTTTCAAATGCTTCAATCATACGCTCATCCCATTTCAGTCTCGTACTATTTCTCTTACCTGTCCACTCATTCAAAGGCTTCCCTATTCCCGAACAATCTCTGACAAACTTCCGACCAAATTCAATTAACCCAAGAAACCCTCTCAACTCACGCACCGTATGAGGACGTGGAAACTCTCTCACCTTACTCACAAACTTTTCACTCTTCCTTATACCCGATTCACTCACCACATGCCCAAGAAATTCCACCTCCCCGGCCAACCATGTACACTTTTCAAGCTTAACTTTCACCCCAACTTCTATCAACCGTTCTAATACTGCTCCAAGCAACTGCATGTGTTCCTCAACTGTCTCACTAGCAATCAAAATATCATCAATAAAAACAGTCACCTTCTGTCTATCAAACCCAGCCAAAACTACATTCATCGCCCTCTGGAAGGCAGCAGGCGCATTAGCAAGGCCAAAACTTAATCTTTTAAACTGAAAATGACAATTTCTACTTGAAAATGCCGTAATGGGCCTGCTCCCCTCTGCCAGAGGCATCTGGTAATAGCCCCTAACTAAATCTAACTTTGTAAAAACTTTCATACCATGCATCTTATACACACAGTCAGACACTACATTCATCGGAAAACGTTCTTTAACAGTTACTTCATTCACCTTCCTATAATCAATACACATCCGTAAACTTCCATCCGGCTTTCTTACAGGTACAATAGGGCTATTCCAGGCACTCTCACTCCTTTCTATTACACCCATTTGCTCTAACTCCTGGCACTGCTCTTCTATTTCTCTGGCAATAGGCGGAGAAAAATGTCGGGGACGCTGATATATGGGGGTATCATTACTAAGAACTATCTTAAATTCAGGCAGCTTTGATCCCCCACAATCCTCGTCACCGCGACTCAAAACTCTCCGTCTATCCCATAACATCCTATACAATTGTTCCCTTTCCCCCTCACTTATATTCTCATCTACATTAATTCTTTCTTTCAAACTTTCATAGTCCCAATCGTCATCCGGCTTTATCTTACCCGTCATAACCCGTCTCAATTTAACATACCTTTCATCCTCTACATTGACCAACGTATACATACATCCCATGCAATCACCCTCACGTATACCCCGTATTCTCTTCCTCCTTACAGTCGGCAACAAGCTCACATACACCTTCGGCTCCTGCAAATTCAAAATACCATCATACACATGCACACTTGCTTTCACCAAATTACTTGCTTCCGAACCTTCCACTACATATTCACAATTGTCACTCTTGGCAATTCCCAGACTATTCGGCCATGCAACTTTTACACTGACAACCTCACTCGCATCTTTTGACAATTTAACACCTTCTTTTGCTATTAACGGCACACCTTTCCATACCTTCGTACATACACTACCATCTTCATTCAAATAAAATTCCCCACAAAATTTACCCTTAACTTTCATCTCTATCATATTTACATTAGGATGCACAATCATACCGCATTTTTTCAAGAAGTTATAACCTAACACATCGTATTTTTCATTTACTCCCTCAACCACATAAAAATCATTATCTTCCATCATCAGCCCCCCAATCATGACATTTTCACGCAACTTTCCTTGCACAGACATACTTAAATTACCGATACCTTTCACTTCACCTTTACACCCCCTAAATTCACACACATCCCTTACCTTATCGTATGCATTCCTAAACATTAAATTGACACCACAACCAGTATCAATCAGACCAACTAGCTCTATTCCCTTAAAATTTACTTTTGCACTCATGCAGTCATAAGCTCTTTCGCCCATCACGTCTTCATGTAGTAAACCTTCACGAACATGCATCACATTCACTCCGCACACACTCGAGGACTCACCCAGCTGAACCCTCTTACACTCTAGTTTCCCGAACATCCTGGCTGATTTACTCCCTTCTTCCTACATACCCTAGCTACATGCCCATCTGCACCACATTCAGTACACTTACCCCGTGGCTCCTTGCACATTCTAGCATAATGACCATCCTTACCACAATTACCGCAAATCACATTTGTACGATTACTCCGACATCCACTCGCTATGTGCCCTGTCATACCACACCGATAACATTTTACCCCTTTCTCTTTTGTGCACTCGCTAATTCTATGCCCTACCTCACCACATCCAAAACAAGCACCAAGAGCCCATCTACATTCATTTTTCTTATGTCCTACTTTCCCACATCTATAACACTTCTCTTCACGGATACAACTACCTGACCTATCTTGCGGCGCACTAGCACTCCTATCCCTCCAAACCTGATTCCCTTGCCTAAACCCTTCATTTGTCCTTACAGGTATTCCCACATTACTCGCCCTAACACTCCTATCTACTACACTATCAGATACCCTCATTGGTCCTCTCATAACAGCATCTCTAAAACTAACAAATTCTGGCACACTTTCCTCCATTCCAGTTCTTACACTCACAGATTTACTTTCTTTCATACACCTATCCAACTCGTAATCCTCAACTATCTCTAAAATATCATCCCATGTCAATCTTTCTTTCGTCCACCTCATTTTCTCCTTCCGTTTCAAATTAACAAACTCAGCAACATTCTCGGGTACAGTAGCCAAAAACTTCCTCATTAACTCCTTATTCTCATTTATACCTTCATCCCCATACTTCTTCCTAGCTAAAGTTTCCAACCTACATACGTACATTGATATCACTTCTCCTGCATTCATCCGTGCTTCATCAAAATCATTCTTACGCTTATACTTAACACTCCCTTTCATACGTTTTACCTGCTCAATTATTCTCGTTTTCACACTTTCATAATCAACGTCCCCTACACTCATTATCACTCCATACATCGTCAACAAATACCCAGTCAAATATTCTCCTAACTCCCTAGCCCAAACTCTTTTACTATCACCATACTTATCCTGACAATACCTCTCATACTCCTTGAAAAAATCATTTACATCCCTACTGCTATGCTCATTGAACCTTTCACACCGAGGTACCTCTCTCATAAACACAGTCTTACACACATCACGTTCATTCTCACTGCTATCATCACTGTCTACTCCCCTGTTACCTTCTTCCTCATTTGAATACAATGAATCCACTTCCACACTTAAATTCCTATCCTTAACCATTCCCTTCTTACCCTATTTCTTACTTACCACTTTCACCCATTCACGATCGTCCTTGCTATCAGCCTGATACTTTTTCTTCTCTTTCTTCACATCACTTTTACCTTTCCTTTCATCTTTCCTCTCACCTTTCTGTTCATCCTTACTATGCCTAATTCCCTTATCTTCAATATCACCATCACTATTACTACTATCACTATCACTTCCTTTCCCATTATCACCTACCTTAACCTTCTCTTCCACTGCAAACCCATTACCCGAAGCTGAGGACACTCCTCCGACTGCACCTTCACCCATTAAAGTTTTCATCATCCCCATGACTTGCCCCATCATAGCTTCCAATCGTTTCTCCATTCGTTCCTCATTCTCTCGCATCCTCATCTCAACACCCTCTTCCACTCTCTCTACAGTTCCCTTCAACTCCCTAAGCTCCTTCTGCATCGCCGCATTCTCCCAGTTCAACCTCTCATTCTCTACTAGCAACCTCTCCTCACGCTCCTTACTCAGCCACAATTCCTCCCTCAAAACCCTTAATTGCTCCTCCATTTTTCATCAACCTTAATCCTAAATTCTTAACCTAATTCCGTCCTTCGTCCAACAGTCCAGCTTCTATCCCACCTCAGCAGTCCCTGTTCGGGCGCCAAAATAATGTGGCGGGATGTTGCAAGAACAAGCCCCACACCCTTGAATCACACTAACCAGACAAATGTCTCCTCTGCACAAACTTTCCCCTTACGTTATCATTAACCAGACTCTTAGACAAAAAGGACATTAACACAAACCATAACCTTAAAACTATATTTATGAATACCAAAACAATCACTTAATACTAAAAAAACCACCAACCATATTCCATAACCAAAAAAAATCACACTTAGCACTACAATCTTAACTTACTATATATAGAAAACACATTCTAATAACCATATGGAAAACAAAACTTAAAGCTAAAAATTCCCTTCTCCTCCAAACATAAACGTAATTAATATATATATTTCTGAGTGGACACCCTTCGTCCACCCAAGGGCCAACAGTCTTTAATTGCCCCAAAACGAAAACTTTATAGCAACCGCGACACTGACAAATGTCAACACAACTGCATTAATTAATTATGGGTCGTGAGCGTTGTCATCATAATCATCATCATACGTAGTCTTGTTCAACAGGCCAGGTCATCAACGCTTGGTCAATCCGAATGAGCAGTCTAACAATTAATTACAGGCCAGGTCATCAACAATTATCCAAATCCAAGCAGTCGTGCCAAGTTCCTTATTATAGCCAAGTCGTCATCAATTACTGTCACATTCAAAGAAAATCTCTCCAAAGGAGGAATCGCAGCCTGCCAAAATAAAAAAGAAAAACACTTACGAACACTTCTAGCTAACTGAACTATCGCACTATAATCAAAGATAAATAATAAATTGTTCCTATCATTCACAATCACGACAAGCAAAGATAAACAAAACTGTACTTACTTTGAAAATCAAAAACACTTCCACGCTGGTCGAAAAATATATATATAATCCAGCTCTCACACAACTGCCTTATGCTGCAGTCAAATAAAAAAAGCATTCGCTCCGAAACATTCACCACTGTCGTAACCTTACTAAAAATGTAAACAAACAATCTCATTTATACCAACAGTCTTCCTCACCACAAACGATCGTTAACCTAACTACTTTCGCTCGCTAACACAATATCTCTCTCTCTCTCTCTCTCTCTCTCTCTCTCTCTCTCTCTCTCTCTCTCTCTCTCTCTCTCTCTCTCTCTCTCTCTCTCTCACACACAGGATTTGGCAAAAACAAAAAAATAAAAATAATGCAAAAATAAATCCTCCACAATATATATATATATATATATATATATATATATATATATATATATATATATATATATATATATATATATATATATATATATATACATACATATACTGTATATATATATATATATATATATATATATATATATATATATATATATATATATATATATATATATATATATACTCACACACACACACACACACCCATATATATATATATATATATATATATATATATATATATATATATATATATATATATATATATATATATATATATTATATTCATATCTATGTATATATATATATATATATATATATATATATATATATATATATATATACATATATATATATATACATATATATATATATATATATATATATATATATATATATATATATATATATATATATATATATATATATATATATATATATATATATATATATACATAGACTACGGTAATTACCATCCTTGAACCAAGGCTTAAAAGAAAATTCTACAATTTTTACGAAATAGATATTATTGAATATAAAATGGAATTTCTCTCCATGGTTTTTTCTTGTTTCTTTCCAGTTTATGATGAACTCAAAATGCCAATTGGTCTAACGGCATATATAAAAATAAATAAAATGTAAAGCAATATTAGTCAACGAATGGTGATCACAAAGAGCAATGTCAAATTGAAGATAAATGGAAAATGAAAGTCGCATGGAAATCATTATTGTCAATTTTGCTATTTTAAAATATAGTTTTAAATGCCAATAATGGACTTACGTTGTACGTTCATTTTTCTCCATTAGTAGATTAGCCGGAAGCCAAGCTTCTTTAATGTAATACTCTTGCTAAGAAGATCAAAGCTATTCACTACTTTGAGGGATTACATTATGTCTGAATATTTTTACATACTGATCTATTTAGCAGTTATATTATGGTAATGAATCACGTTTTTATTGTATCGTTATCAAACAATACAATTGTTAAAAAAATATGACTAGAAATTAGAACTTAAAATTAATCTCATACCTCTTCCAGAATAAATTCATTTGATTAAGTTTCAATATTAATGTTTTTACAAGTTATTGAATTTTTTCAATCATTAGGTTACATTATTCCAAACACATAACTTTTCCTTTCTCTTTTTTCTAATAATAGAATTCATTTTTCAGTGCATTACAAAAAAGGTAGATAGACTTCTGCTTAATTATAGGCTATATATTCTAATTTTTTTCTGGTAATTCATGCTCTCTCAATTATAATGTTCAAAATCAAATAAGTAAACATTGGTTCTGAAAGTCTTCTCATTCAATCCATATATAGCATAATGTTAGTGATAACATTTCTTCTTATTTCCTCATTGCATTTTCACTGGATTTCAAATTTATCATATACTTCTGCAACATAAGTTCAAAAGTTATCAATCTTTTGTAGTTATTGATGCGTATGTACGTTCAGACACCTAGAAATGTAGCATAATACCCATATAGTGAAAGAATTTGTACCATTACCTTTTTTATTGTGTATTACTACAGATGATTCTAAGTCACTTTATTTTGGTCTTAATTTATTCATTCAGCGAAGTGACCTTTTAAATTAGGTTCCCCTCAAAACTTTTCATTATTCTGTCCACGTACGAAAAGGGTGTGGAAATATTACGACCAGTCACCTATTTACAACTTAAAACGCATTTTCATCATTCAAAAAACTTTGAAAGGAGAACTCTTTCATTTCTTCTTCCTTTGACTTTTCCCATGAAAGCAACGTCAACTTTGTTTTACCTCCAGCCGGGTACAGAGCTTTAGGGAACACAGTTCATCATCATTTTCACAACCTCTCCTTCCAAAAATGAAAAGACACTTACAGTTAACCTAGCACTCCACTCCATACCCTCTTCCAGACCTTCCACTTGACTCAAGGGAGACGAACTGTTAGTCGAGAAAAAAGTGTCAGTTAGAAAAATTTAGCAACCACCTTCACCGAACGTTTTGTGATCTAATTTACTACTGACTACGACAGGAAGAAAGAATGTTTATTTTTCATTTATTTTCTTCCGACAACATTTCCATCTAGCTACTATTTTACATAAACTTTATACAAACATTCCTGATATCTCAAACATCGACTTCGAAAACTGAAAAGGATAACTGATCTTACCTAACTTCGTAGGTCTACGAGGAATGGCCATTAATGCAGAAAATTTTCTATTTTGTGATTTTAAACTATCTTTTTAGGAATCATGATTAATAATAGATGAAGTTTGCTTTGATGTTATTTCTTTAATGTTTAGTAGCAGT
>NC_090735.1:153008988-153011488 GCF_036898095.1 Palaemon carinicauda | reverse complement strand
CAAGGGGGTTTGATGTACTTTGTTTTTGACTTCTTGCCAGGAGTTTTTTTTTTGTTTCTTATTCATACGGGTCCATGGCAATCGCTTAAAAGGAATACATCGTTTCAATTTGTAATGAATCTTTGATAGTAGTACACAATTACCTATATAAAGTAACGCAAACTAGAATACCGTGATATAAAACATATAAAAAATATATATTTTTAGTAAGTCACTCATGTTTTTAGTCAACTGGAAGTAGTAAATTATCATTTGTTTCGTGGGTTTATAACTTGATTCATCCTAGGCACTAACTCGAAGACGGAGCTCAGGTCTGACAATATTTTAGTTTTAAAAGCATTCCAACAATAACATTTTCACTAATGTAAAGTTGGTGATATCTGTTGATCAGTATCCTATTTAAAAGATATATATATATATATATATATATATATATATATATATATATATATATATATATATATATATATATATATATATGTATATATATATATATATATATATATATATATATATATATATATATAGATATATATATAGATATATATACATATATATATACATATATATATATATATATATATATATATATATATATATATATATATATATATATATATACATATATATATATATATATATATATATATATATATATATATATATATTATATAATATATGTATGTATATATGTATATATATATATGTATATATATATATATATATATATATATATATATATACATACATATATATATATATATATATATATATATGTATATATATATATATATATATATATATATATATATATATATATATAATTGTCTAACATGAAATCAGTATAAAGAAACTGTAACTGTTACATCACTGTAACTTTTACATCACTGTAACATGCAAATATGATCCTTTTAAGGGAAAGTACAAAACAGAATTAAATGAAAAAAGAAATAAGAGAGTTTTGAATCAGATATATCTCAATACTCTCTCTCTCTCTCTCTCTCTCTCTCTCTCTCTCTCTCTCTCTCTCTCTCTCTCTCTCTCTCTCTCTCTCTCTCTCTCATACACTTATGAAAATATAGAATTTATTTGTTGACGAATACATTCATAATTTTTTTTTTTAATTTTTTTTTTTTTAGCGTTACAGTATTAAATCCATTACATTGAAAACGACATACTCTGTCCATCTGCACATGTTAAAATCTTTCATAGAGGCCACTTTGCCAATGAAATTCTTTTCTCCCGAAAGAGACGATATTCCTTTACCAACCCAGTCCCCAGAGCTGATGTATGGTGCATTATTACCCCGAGGGCCTTGCAATTCCATGGACATTACATCTAGATATGGCCTTCATTATCCTTATAATTTTTATTATTATTTTCCCTATTATTGAAATGATAATCCTTAGCATATGTTCATCTAGTTTTTAGATAAATTATATGAATGTCTGTATCATCATTATCAAATGCTAAGCTATTTCTAAGATCAATTGCCAGCTGCAGTATTCGCAATTAAATAGAACATTGTTCCTCTATAAGGAAGCTTACTGACTTCACATATCTAAATAGTTGTAGGTTTTATTGAATGCAGGGGAGTAATAATAGATATAAAAGCTATATAAAATTGTAGTAGAAAATTATTCGGAGCAAGGTCTATAGAAACAGAAGATATATACTCTACATAGAAGAACGAAATTGCCTTTGATTTCGATTATTGAATAATTATGAAGGTTCAATATCCTATTACTTTTTTATATGATATATGACTTGAAATAATATTTTTTTTTTCTCTGTAGTATATCAAATATTCTTTAACTTAAAAAATACGACATAAGCAGATGAAACCTCATTTAGATAAGAAAATACAGGGTATCTGTAGGTTCGTATAAGAATTCAATTACATGATAATCCAGTTTGATAATTGTCCATGCTATGACTATATTTTATGTTCCTCTGTTTCCCTTATTTCACATTTAGCTGCCCATATATAAGACAAAGTAAATATGTATTCGCAATCTATGTATGATTATCATTTATCTTCACAGCTAGAGTCTGATATGGAAAATGAATATATTTACCAGCAAAAAGGTCCATAGACCGAAATAGAAGGCTTCCTGTCGGAATTCTAATAAAATATAGTATAATAAATAACTAAAGACCAATTAAAATGGTTGATAGAGATAAACTATTGACTATTTAAAAGCCTTTGCCCTATAGAAAGTCATATGAATGGAATGTTACTCCAGTAAATATTTTATTGACCGTGCAGATATTTTATTTTTATTGATAGTGGAAAAGGAAAGCAAAAGTAAACCTATCCTGGCCAAACGGAAAAATACGGAGACTGGATTCTAAAATGTATCTCTATTCTGTGACTTGGCCGCTTTCACAAATATATTGCAAACATTGTTTCATAAAATGAATTTCATGCGTCATAGGTGATTTTTACATGTCGTTTGGGAGAGCATATTACGTTACGCTGTCTTTCTTTATGCATTCA
>NC_090735.1:152988988-153001488 GCF_036898095.1 Palaemon carinicauda | reverse complement strand
CTTATCGCCGTGGAAAAGAATGGCTTATCTCCTCAGTATAATGACCAAGAAAGTACCTGGACCCGGGAGGAATTAGGTCTGGCTTACAACAGAATGACACTTTAATCTCAACCTGAGGGAATGGTGTGGTTCAACTTAAAAATAGAAGTACTGTCGTGCAAGGAATAGGAAACTGACAAGAAGATTACGCGAATGCAAGGAATTCATGTATGAGTACAAAAAAAAAAAAGGCGTGAAAGCATGAACTTTTTGATAATTTTTCCATTCACAATATGGAATATAGAATATGAATAAATTTACGATCATACATGTAAAGAAAGATAGATAGGGAGACAATAATAATAATAATAATAATAATAATAATAATAATAATAATAATAATAATAATAATAATAATAATAATAATAATAATAATAATAATAATAATAGCAATCACAATTACAACAATGATAATGTTTGTAAAAATGTACGATTATTTTTTCAAACCAACAAAGATTCTTTTATTCTAGATAAACATTGCAAGAAAACTATAAAATCTGAAATGGTTCTTGATATTTTTACTCATTTCTAAAAATATAGGATAAAATTGAATTTATACATTTTCAAATATGGGACACTTAAACTAGATTTAAATTTTCATTATGAATACATAAGGAAAATGAACATTGTAAACAGGGAAAAACATACATACAAAGTAGAAGAAAAACCTGGCCTAACAAATGATTTCATAATAAGTAGAGAAGATTTCATATTAGTGAAACTCACCGAACTTTACATAAATCTTTGCAGAAATGCCTGATACCTACGTCTGGGAATAACTTTATCATCATACTAATTAAAAAAAAAAAGGAAGACACAAAAAAACTGAAAAAAATAGTTACCCAATAATTATGTTTACTGTAAGAAATTTCTTAAATATATACAAAGATGGAGGAGGTATCCTCATAATATATGGAAATGTATTGAAATCCATAAACAGTAGCATGCATGAGTATTCACCAATAAGAGAAGTAGTGGCAAGCACAACAACTAATAACAAAATTAAAACTTAAACTTGTGTGACACTGGAAAACTGAAATGTTGTGTTTTCTGAAAATTTGGCTACGGTTTCCCAAGAGGAACAAGGATCATTACCGTGTTGGTCTTTTCTGATGATAACCATTCGGGATTGAATATACGGACTTCTAAATAGACATCCCGACTGAAGAACTATTTGCAGAGATTATGCCAAAGCTGTATAGACGGATAAACAAACGCAGAAATAGCCCACGGACCTCACTTTCCACGGTGGAATTGTAAAATTTCCATTTATAAACAAGCAAAAAATAGGAAGCAGAAGAGTATAAATGTTATGGGAGAATTTTCTCCATGCCGCCTGACTTACAAGCCCTCGTCTAAGCAAAAAATAAAGCCAGATCTTCACCCTACAATGCACGTTTTCCTGTGCAACGACACTAACAAGCCGCTGCTAATAATTCCTTAAATTGGGCCTTTCCTTGTGATTCGTCGGAATCCAAAGGCTTTCCTAATCAACATTTAAGGCGAAGAGGACCAGGTTTTCATTGATAACCTAAAACCTGCGTATATCCTGCAAGTTAACCCACCTATAATAGACCTTTCAATAACAGGGTGCCCCATTTCCCATGTATGACTTTTTAAGGAGGTAGCCTTATACCCCATGTGTTTCACACGTGCTCGTAAATTGTAATAGTATTTCATTTCTCATTCTTATCTTGCTGTACACCTCACTCTTCACAAAACCTTTTGAAAGCATGTCTTTTCATGAATTGTTACGTTGGAGTTTTTGTGACAAATTTGCTCTGAAATGGTTGTATATGAACTTTCTGTTTTTTAAATAAAGTTAGTTGCATTCACCTTGCCTCTCGGTTATTACCTAACAACTCGCTCACACCAAAAACGTATTGATCTCCATATGAATTTGTTCAGAAGTTATTGAGGTGAAATGAAACCACTAAACATGTTATAATAATTGATAAGAAAAATTTTATCATTAACATTTAAGGTAGATCCCTCCAGTCTCCATCAATGCATCTCTCAATTTTTTAGAATCAAGGTGCTTTTTTATGATTTCTCCGTGAATATAAGTTTTAAGCTCTTAAAATAAAAAATTTTATCTTATTTTGAGAAGAAAAAAGACCTTTTCCACATACATTATGAAATAGAAGAGAAATAAATATATGATATATTTATACTGTTCATAAAAAAAATAAAATTTCTTTAAGTAGGTTTGACAACCCCTTCCTCATTTGAAAATATATTAGAGACGGCTATACACTTTTCTGAATGAGTTAACTTATCTAACCGGGCAAGAATGAATGGAAAAACCGTCGTAATTCTCTGTAATATCAGTGATTACTTAGGACGTGGTTAGCTTCTTTACATACCAATAGATGGCTGATTCAGCAATTTGGTTACTATGCCTGGTAGCAGCACTGAATATATTTTAATGTGAAAAGGAAGTTTGAGTTTTATGGAAATTATCAGATATCTAAATCTCTCCTCTTCCTTGGTTGATTCTCTCTCTCTCTCTCTCTCTCTCTCTCTCTCTCTCTCTCTCTCTCTCTCTCTCTCTCTCTCTCTCTCTCTCTCTCTCTCTCTCTCTCTCTTGCGTTTGTTTAGATTAGATTCCATATATTACCCATATAAATAAGAAATTAATTAGGGAATAAAAAGTCTGAAATCCAGTTTAAAAAGCTACCACTCATCTCAAATGGTATATAGCGTTTCTTGCCCTTAAATTGCTTACTTTAATGCTATCTCTCTAGATAATTGGCTCTACTAAACCGCTGTAAAGTAAAAATGTATCACAAAGAGGAATAATAATAAAGGAAAAACTTCTTTTGACATTAATTGACAAACTCAAAGTGAGTCTGGGCTTATCTTTGATCGTATTTATAGAAAGTGAGAAGAGTGTCTCTTAGTCCCTATCTTGAGAGAGAGAGAGAGAGAGAGAGAGAGAGAGAGAGAGAGAGAGAGAGAGAGAGAGAGAGAGAGAGAGAGAGATATTCCAACAGCTTTGTACTTTTCTCAAATCTACTCATCCGTCTCTTCAACCTGATCAAAATATTGATATGGCATTGCCATATGTCCCTGAAATAAATATTTTAAACTTTTTTTCATAATATATATATTTTTCTCGTTATCTTTATTAATACCGAGGCATCATAAATTTGAGTTATTCGAGGAATGAATACTCCACAAAATTTCCACTTCCCTGAAAGCAACAATTTTGCCAAATGAGAATCGCTAATGGTTTGTGTGAAAGCCTGAATTCCATTTAAGGGAGCAGCGCCGCTTGGGAGAAATAAGAGAAACTCAAGTATACTTGAATTTAGAAAGTGTCAAAATAAGGACTGCGAAATCTCCTTTATTTCTGGAGAGACCAAATAGTCACCAACTTGGTTTGTGTTCATTAATCTCGGCTGCCTGTTTCCCACGGTGGCTTGATGTCAGCGAGCGAATATCCTTGCATGATTAAAATTCGTATACTTTACACACGTACTGTATACACATAACTATTTGTATATACGTATATAACATTATGTATTTACTTTATATGCGTGCATTTTTTCTTATATATATATATATATATATATATAACGGATTTTGAGCGAAGCGAAAAATCTATTTTTGGGTGAGATAGCCATGGCGTCCTGATGGAAGGATCCTTTTTGGTAGCTTCCTTGGGTAATCACTACTAGGATTTTCCCAGAGAATTAAACCACAGGTTATCACAGAATTCTAACTTCTGGAGCGAGTATCCTAAGGGTTTCCCCTTAAGACATCGTGTATCAACAGGGGACACGCATGTATTAACGTGCCACATAGCTATCTACACCCCATATAGAGTTAACGCTTCAATATGGCGGACAGAGAGCGGCTGGGAGCTGAGCCGCAGCCAATCTAGATGTGGCGATATCGGTACTCGCGATGTAAACAGACGGACGCCATTGCTTTTGATGACGTCACGTCCGTCCTCATCCGTAAGTCTGGAGCTCGCTCATCACCATGATACAGCGGCGCAGGGCGGGACCTGATAACAGACAGGGCGGGTCCATCAGGACGCCATGGCTATCTCACCCAAAAATAGATTTTTCGCTTCGCTCAAAATCCGTTTTTTGGGCTCAAGCCATGGCGTCCTGATGGAAGAGTACCAGAGAATTAGTGTATCGTCGTAGACTTTTTCCCCTTTATAAGTGAGTGCTAAAACATTGAGCCGAAAGCATAGTAGTCTATACTAGAGCTACCGTGAGGCAGTTGCCTTCCTGCCCCCCTGGCATGGAAGTCCCCACGGGCTATGCTGAGATCAAAGTGGTCATGGGAAGGCTATTCATATAGGCTGAAGGAACAATGAGATCCAGAAGAAAAGTCAGAGCGATTTGGTATTCGCGTCGAAACAAACTTGAAGAAGTGGTGGTTGTACACTTCGTGCATGGAGTTGACTCATCTTCATAACTGAGTAAGTATTCGCTAAGGAAACTTACTTGCTCTATATGAATAAATGCCCGGAGTAAATCCTGTCATTTTCCTTAACCAAGAATAAAGGGTAAGAAAACTATGACAATTAGTATATTTCATAGTAAGAAAGGAGCAAGGGAGACGCACAAGTAATAAAATAGACATTTTATTAGATAATTGCAGGTAAATCAATACATGTCATGCAATAAATATTAAAAAACATTTACATTGATAAAAATGTACATAGTCATAAAGGCGTGCTCTTGAGTCTGAAAGGGAAGAATCAAGTATTAGTAGGCACTCGTTCTACGGAACGTTAGTCTTTATGTAACACACGTCATGCACGTGGCATGTAGCACTCATGTGGTAATCTACTATGACATTTCACCTGAGGTAAGAACAGTTAAAGAAAGCACAAGGTGGTTTCTGCTTCACTACGTATCACTTGAGGGTCAACATAGGCACCCGACGAGTTAGAGTCCCTAATAACTCACTGTTCTAAGCAGAGTTCAGAGCAGGTTTCATAACACTACCTGCGGCTACCACAAAATGTTTCACTTCGTGCACTTGTTTCGCATAATGTTTAAAGAAAACACGCGAGGATTTCCAGCCTGTATAGTTCTTGAGGCTTTCGAAATCCATACTCTGAAAGAAATTCAGAGACGAAGCGACTTTCCTAGGATCATGACCAGCGGGTGTACTGTCTGGATCCGCTCTGCGAATGAAGTAGGTGATTTTAGCTCTCAATTGTTTCAGTGACAGGTCGCTGCCCGATGTTTCTCCTTTGAAGAGTTGGCCTCCACCAAAGTTTGAAGTTCTATGAAGATAGACCTTAAGGCTCTCTACTGGACATAGAGAGGCATCTTCCTTCAAGGGGCATATCCTCCACGGGCCCCATCGTTTGGTAGGTAATTCGTTCTTTGCGAGAAACGTCGGATCAGGGAAGAGGGAGAGGTCTCCTGAATCGTTGAAAACGGTATGTCCCTCTTCTCTAGATAGTGCCACTATTTCGCTGACTCGGGCTCCCGAAGCTAGAGCGAAGAGAAATATAACTTTCTGAGTCAGGTCCTTAAGAGGGCATGAATCATTGTCCAAGTTGGAGGCGAAGTGGAGAACTTTGTCTAGAGACCAAGTGATTGGTCTCGGAGGGGGTGCCGGTCGTAAACGGGCACAGGCCTTCGGTAGTTTGTTGAAGATGTCGCTAGACAGATCTATTTGGAAGGCGTATGACAAAGGTCTAGTCAAGGCCGATTTGCAAGTAGAAATCGTGTTGGCTGCCAAGCCTTGTCCATGAAGGTGAATGAAGAAGGACATGCAAAAATCTATGGTGATTTTCGAGGGGTTCTTTGCCTTGACGAAGGAGACCCATTTCCTCCAAAACGATTCGTATTGCCTTCTCGTGGATTCGGTCTTGTATTCCTCGAGGAAGTCTAGACTCTCCTTCGAAATCCCAAACCTTTTCTTAGCGGCTAGGGTGAGAAAATCATGAGATGAAGGTCCTTGATTTTCGATGATGAAGCGAAGACAGTCGACTTCTGTATTTGCTGGGAGAGAACTGGGTCCGGAAGGGGGATCAGCGTTGGTTGCATCTCCAGGATCAAGGGGTACCAGTTGCTGCGGGGCCACTTGGGAGCCACTAGAGCTGCTGTCCCTTTGAAGGTTCTCAATTTGGAGAGGACTTTCAGCAGAAGATTGGTGGGAGGGAACAGGTAAATCTTGGCCCATCTGTTCCAATCCAAGGTCATGGCGTCCACCGCTTCCGCTTTGGGGTCCTCGTACGGGGCTACATATCGAGGAAGTTGATGGTTGTCGCTTGTTGCAAAGAGGTCGATCTGGAGTTCTGGGACTCGGTGAGAGATGAAGGCGAATGATCTTGCGTCTAGAGACCATTCCGACTCTATCGGGTTTGTCCGAGATAGAGCGGACGCTGTCACATTGCGGAATCCTTGTAGGTGAACTGCAGACAGGTGCCATTTCTTCCTTTCTGCCAGACGGAAGATTGTCAGGAGCACCTGATTTATCTTGGGCGATCTTGAGCCCTGGCGATTGAGACAACGCACTACCACAGAGCTGTCCAGGGTCAGGCGAATGTGTATCTACGGGGGGCGGGGAGAGTTTCTTCAGCGTCAGAAGAACCGCCATGGCCTCCAAGATGTTGATGTGAAACGTCTTGAATAGGGGAGACCAAGTGCCTTGAGCCTGTTTTTGGTGGGAGTGACCTCCCCAACCCTCCAACGAAGCGTCCGTATGGATGTTGAGAGATGGAGGTGGGGTGTTGGAGAGGAAGGGACCTTTTTAGGGCCCTCGCTTCTGACCACGGCTTTAGAAGAAGTCGAAGTCTGCTTGGGAGCCGTCTCTTGAGGTCTCTTCGAGCGATGGATGCGGAACGTCTCCAGACTCCCGCTGCATCCTTTAGCTGTGCACGAAGCACTGGGTTTGTGATCGAGGCGAACTGTAGAGAGCCTAGAACTTGTTCCTGCTGGCGTCTTGAGATCCGTTTGGATTTTAACAGTCGCTTGACAGACCCTGCTATTTCCTTCCTTTTCTTTGCTGGAATGGAAAGGCGGTGTGACTGAAGATTCCAGTGGATGCCTAACCATTGGAACTTCTGAGCTGGAGATAGGCGAGACTTTTTCGCGTTTATCTGGAATCCCAGGTGTTCGAGAAACTGGGTAACTTTTCTGCAGGATTCTATACAATCCTCGGGCGAGGGCGCCCACACTAGCCAGTCGTCGAGGTAGGCCATCACCTGGACGTTTCGGATGCGGAGCTGTTGTACTACTGCGTCCGCTAGCTTTGTGAATATCCGAGGGGCCACGTTGAGTCCGAAGGGCATGGCCCGGAAGGCATAGCTTTTCCGTTGGAGTCGGAATCCAAGGTAGGAGGAAGCGTGATGGTTCATTGGTATGTGCCAGTATGCGTCCGCCAGGTCTATCGAGACCGTGAAAGACCCTCGAGGCAGGAGGGTTCTGATCTGTTGAAGAGTCAGCATCTTGAACTTGTTGTTCGATATGAATACGTTGAGGGGGGATAAGTCCAGAACGACTCTGAGTCTGTCTGAGTCTTTCTTGGGGACACAAAACAGTCTCCCTTGGAACCTTGTGGACTTCACCCTTCTTATCACCTTCTTGTTCAAGAGGTCTAGCACATATTCTTCCAGGAGGGGGGTTGAACGTTGGAAGAATTGCTGGAAGGTTGGCGGTGGTTGCGCCCAGCTCCAGCCCAGACCTTTCTTGATGATGCTGTGTGCCCAGGAGTCGAAGGTCCAACGATCCTGGAAGTGGCGGAGTCTTCCTCCCACCGGAAGCACTTCATTGCTTCTGGGGTCCCAAGGACTTGCTGCCTCGGCCGCTAGCTCCCTGTCCTCCTCTGCCTCTGGAGGGCCGGCGAGAGGAATCTCTGCCGGAACCCCTGCCTGAGCTTCTACTTTTGGACGAAAGGTAGTGGAGTGCTGCTCGAAGGCGGGGTTGAAGGCCGGTGATGAGGACAAAACCGACTGTGGGACCAACTGAAAGGTCTGTGGCGGCTGAGCGGCCACTTGGGGAGTAGCGGGGTGCCGGAAACTGACGTCTGTGCTGACGTTGCTGGGGTCTATGCTTCGACTGCTTCCTCTTAGGCTGAGGACCGTCATCCTGAGAGGGCTTTCTCTTCCTAGACATGCCCCATTTGTTGAGAAGGTTCCTGTTCTCAGATGCGGCCTTGTCTGTGATCTCTTTCACTAGATCAGACGGGAAGAGGTACTTGCCCCAGATGTTGGAGGAAATCAGTTTCCGGGGTTCGTGTCTGACAGTGGCACTGGAGAACACGAATTCTCTGCAGGCTCTACGAGCTCGCATGAAGTGGTACAGATCCTTGACTAAGGTTGCCATATGAGATTTGGCAAGGACCATGTAATGGTCAGGGACTCTGGTGTCGCCAGCCATTACGTCCATCTGGACCTGGAGAGTGAGAGATGCTGCCAGCCTCTCCTTCGTTTCCTGTTCCCTACGAAGGAGGTGATCGTTTAGCTTGGGGAGGTCCTCATTAAACTGACGTCCAGCAACGTCAGGATCTAGTTTGCCCACCACGAAGGTGTGTTGCACATCCTTCCAGTGTTTGGTGTCGGGCGGGGTGACTGCGGAGAAAGGTCTGCATTCCTCCAATGCAGGGCAGGATTTCCCTTCTTCTACAGCCTTAAAGCAGCCAGCGAAGGCCTTTTCCGTGAAGGGTATCACCACTTCATCGGGCGCAACGTAGGTGGGGTACTTCTTGCTCAGAGCCGGAAGTCCAGAGCAGGTAAAGCCTCTGCTCTTAAGCGCTTTGGCAAGCATAGCCTGGGCCTTCGAGAGATCGAACACTATTTTCTCCTTCGGTTCGGTCTCTTCCTTTGAGGATGGTTCTGAACGTAGACGGACGTAACAGTCCGGATACGCCTCAAAGCGGGGGGAAGAACTCCACTTCTTCCAGGGGTATGGAACCGATCTTATCGCTGATGAAGATCTTATCGTCAGCGATGACCATATGCTCGGCGAATCGCCACGGATTGTCGCTCGAGCATGCGGGGAGGTCCTTGATGGAGATTTTGCGAGATTCCTTGGAACCTCCCATCGACCGAATGATCTGGTGAGTTTCTTGGAGCTTCTGCTCCATCACGGATTCAATGAGCCGAATCATATCCTGTGCCGTAGGTAGAGGAGTCGTGGTGGAGGACGTAGACGGGAGAGACACTTCCGTCGGTGTAGGAGTAGGAGGGGGGATGGAGGGAGGGGCATCCTCCTTATCGGACTCGGTATACACTACCCGGTCCTCTTCTTCATCATCCTCCCCTTCACCCTGGGCCATAAGGGTTTTCTCTGTGTCCTCCGAGATCTCTGACATGCGTTCATCATGTTCTGAATCCAGGTGATAATCATTCATGGACTGAGCCATGACAACATCAGGTTCCACTGTAATCTGGACTACGGGGATCTGTTCGACTGGGACCACTGAGTCTGGAGAGGCCTTTGGGAACAGCAAAGACCTCATTTCTTCTGTGGCTAGGTATGGTCCAGTGGCGTTCTTCTGAAAGCCACGTACCCACTTGCGTAGGTTGTCCCGAGCAGTGTCCCGAATCTCCGCTGAGGGAGAATCATAGAATGCTTTCTGTAAGCATTCTTGGCAGACCGAACAGGTGGTGGGGCCCCAGTATTTGAGATCCCCTCTCTTGTGAGCACAAGGGGCGTGTGTCCTACACGCCGTGTGTCCATAGAAGTGTGGCCGACGGACCGCGCAGAAGTCGTGGTCACACCTGACGTACTCCTCCTGTAAAGGAAAGAGATGATGAGTATTGTAGAGTCATAATATGGCTCGTATATAAAGTTAATTATTAACAAGTTAATATTAACTTAAATTAATTGTGATGCACAGAAGGGTGGGTGAAAGGAGGACAGACGCATGCCTCGTGTAACCCGCCCGGCTGGTTGCCGTAGCATCGGACAGTCCCCAGGTGGCCGTAGGCCTCCATGGAAGGTGTCTTGATAATGGGAATTCCATCTAGAATAACCATATTATAGACTAGGCTTGAAATCTTATCAAGAAAGTCTGGGGATCATGAGATCCTAGTAAGGTTCCGGCAACCAGACGTGCCAATTACACGTAGCGTGCTGGAAAGATGAAAAACGCAAGAAGACAGAGTGAAAACTGAACAAAATGTACGATTCCGTACCAGTTTGTCTGCGTTAACAAGCCGTCTAGGTGCGGTTTTTAGGAGCTATCGCTAGTAAAGATAGCTGAGAGAAGGGGTGCAAGGCATCTTGCCGCCTCCGGACGGGTCCGGCATACCCCCGGCACGCCGGAAGCCGCTCGAGCAGAGTTTCTGGCATTCAAGAATGATCATTCTATGGTCAAAAGAAGCCAGGGTGGCGGCAGCCGGTAGCGGCGGCCGCCGGCAAGGAGCGGCGGTTCCGGCAGCCGGAGGCAGTCGGAGGGTGACAGGGGTAAGGATAAAGGAGCATAGCCGGGGCCGGGGGCCGGCTGCTAGTGCCGGCACTCCGGGAGGGGTCGGCAGTGTGCCGAGGCTATGAGGGAATGGAGAGGGCCACGGCGGTAAGCCGGCGGCCGGCGGCGATCCCCCGGCACTCGGGGGAAGGCGGCAAGGATAAGGAAGTTACCCGTAGCGGCGGTAATGCCGGGGTAGAGGCGGCAAGGGACAAGCACCAAAGATGGAGGTGGGATGGCAAGGCTGTACTAGCCTAGTCAAGACACCTCTGGAAAAGGTACCACCATGATAGAGGTGAATCTATCATCCTAAGCAGGGGCCGCAATGGCCGGGGGCTAAGGCAGTCCAAGAGAGGACAGGGTGTACCCAAAGAAGGGGTGGAGACTCTTCATGTCGACCAAATGATAACTGACTCCATAGCACTATGGAGGGTCTATGTATCAGAGCGGACAACACTGGGAGCACCACGGGGTCCAGCACTCCAGCCTAGGGTGGAGTGTAGGATAGGGGACATATGAAGCCTAACCTACTGGTAGGTTAGGCTAAGCAAGAGATAGGTTGGGGGGGGGGGAAAGGGTCTTCTTATAAGAAAGGATGGGTTATGCACCAGAGCGGCCACCTAGGAAGGGAGATGCTCACCCTAACCTATAGTAGGTGGACCAACTGAAAAACGGTGCACGCGTATATTTCAGCAAGGTACATAAACCAGCCCTCCCAACCTAACCTGGATTAGGGTTGTTAGACCCTAATCAAGGAAGGGAGAAGACGTATCGCAAGGAAAAGGTCAAGGACCGATTCAGCTTAAAGGAGGTGATCCTACCTTTAAGGTCCGCAACACTAAGGGAGGGGTCATTCCCTTAGGTGGGGAGGCGATACAGTACTCTGAGGAGTCTTGTCCTATCACATGTAATAGGATACAAGATTACCAGAGGGAAGCCCTAGGGCTAGGGATGAAGAGAGCATATAGGGGTCCTATCATAAGGTTAGGTTAGCAAGGCACTCAAGATAACCTACCCCCTATATGGTCCCTGAAGGCGAAAAACACTTGCATCACTGTCAATGGTATTGTAAAATAATGCCAAAATCTTCATAACTAACACTAGGATCACTGAAATATCATGCATTAACACTGGTATAGGCTCACTGGCCTAGGGGCTAATCAAAGCCTACTGGTATGGGGTCAGCGAAGACCCTAACTAAAGCGTCAAAAACACGATATAAAGTTCCTAGCTATGAAGACTAAATAACTAATAGCGCTGATTAGTAATTTATATACCGGTAAGGGCTGTTGCGGCTAACTAAATAAGGCATGCAAGCAACAGCAGCGTCATAAAATGGCGCTGACCGGTCTGGCAAAGCTCTGCCACAATTATGCAAATATCTCGAAAAGTAAGATTTACTTTACGGTCAGAGCTTATTTAAACAATACTTTAACCTTTGTACTCAACTTTCCAGAAGAAGGTGAAGCTGAAGGTTGAGACATGGCGAGGATGCAAGCAGATAAAGTCGCACAAAGGGAAAAATACGTCCAATCGAGCGAGCTACTAGCAAAAGGAATGAGGACGGACGTGACGTCATCAAAAGCAATGGCGTCCGTCTGTTTACATCGCGAGTACCGATATCGCCACATCTAGATTGGCTGCGGCTCAGCTCCCAGCCACTCTCTGTCCGCCATATTGAAGCGTTAACTCTATATGGGGTGTAGATAGCTATGTGGTACGTTAATACATGCGTGTCCCCTGTTGATACACGATGTCTTAAGGGGAAACCCTTAGGATACTTGCTCCAGAAGTTAGAATTCTGTGATAACCTGTGGTTTAATTCTCTGGGAAAATCCTAGTAGTGATTACCCAAGGAAGCTACCAAAAAGGATCCTTCCATCAGGACGCCATGGCTTGAGCCCAAATATATATATATATATATATATACACACACACACACACACACACATATATATATATATATATATATGTGTGTGTGTGTGTGTGTGTGTATGTTTGTGGGTGTCCTGATGTGTATCTGTCTGTGTGCTTGTAGGTTAGTATAAAATTTTTAACTACTTTTT
>NC_090735.1:152941957-152988488 GCF_036898095.1 Palaemon carinicauda | reverse complement strand
TGAAGAGAAGAAATTTTGAATACTTTTACAGTGAATAAATCCTCCCTCTTCCTTCACTGTTCTGATAAATTTCTAAATATTCAAATGTATTCCACCACCGAATGGTTTGTAGCAGAATGAAATCCCTCCGCAGCATTGTTTGTTCTGGAAGTTCTTGAAGAATACGCTCATTAACATTCCCCGTAGCTAACGGGGAAATATGTGGATCTCTCCTTCGTCTCGCACCACGCTCTCTTACGACTCTCATGTAAGTCAAGCCAGATTAAGCAATGATTTCATAAGGTATTTCTTCATCGTGTATTAATTCCTCGTAGTCCTCTTCAACATCTTTAGTAGGTACAAACGCTAATGCTAAAAAACATCTTATCTTAAGACAAAATTCCGTCTTATTATATTTTTGTTTGAGGGCTAAATATAGGATTTCTTGAAATATTGATTGGCCCAAATAAAACAAGCATGTAACCTTAGATGAATCAGGGAATGATGAATTAAATAACTTCTGAACAGCAACTTCGATACCTGCCATGAGATCAAGGTGGATCAGCATTAGGTTGCATGAGTTTTAATTACCCGAAAACTGATTCGTATGTGTGCTTATGTTTTATTTGGCAATAATGCAAATACCCGTCGGAAACTACAGCCCATTAACTTGTTAAGGGAAGTCAAAACAGTTAATACCACTATTCTTGCACAATTTTGAACGTTCCATCACATACCCAATAACAATAGTATGTTATATCCTGCAGAACTCTTACTGATGCACATACTATAATGGGTTGATGATTATCGATAACCGAATTATACATTACTTTACTTACTTTAAGCGTTGCTTTCCTGGTCCTGTACAGCAGAATAACCCTGCTCTCTACAGGACCTTTACAATCATTTTATTATATGGATTCTCAGGCATTCCGAATAACATATTGCTCGATTATCGTCAAATCCCCATTATCGAAGCGCTTGGAGTTTTCTCTTGAAAGCCTTAATATCTATTGTATAGTCCTGGGGCTGCAAATTTCTAGGTTCTACAGCCTAAAGTAGACATATATCTAGGTTACAATAATTTTAAACCTTCTGTAACTACTCTCGTGTCGATACTTCTTTTTTGGCTGCACAATATGTATCAATTCTCTTGAATATCTTAGACGTTCTATTTTGAGAACTTGATGGATTATTGTACTTGGTTTAAACTTAATTCTCGCTTTAATAGGAAGCCAGTGTAAATCAATTAGTGTAGGACTCATCTTTTCTCGGCACGGGACACCTTTTACCAGTCTTGCTCCTCTGTTTGTCATGTGTTGTAATTTGTTAGGTTGGTCTTTTGGTAAATTGTGGTAGATGAAGATACAGCGGTCAATCTTGGTAATAATAGATTTTTTCTTATGGTTCTTAACAGAGTTTTCCTTCAGCTACAAGAAGGAAATAGTTTTTACTATATTATATACTGGAAAGACAACAATAATATTGGCAATTCTTTTATTATTATTATTATTATTATTATTATTATTATTATTATTATTATTATTATTATTATTATTATTATTATTATTATTATTATTATTGTGAAAGTGACGCTTCAAAATCAATCTTTTTAGCAAGAAAGTAAGGATTTCTGGCTAAAATGACCCGAAAGCGTAAACATAGAATCTGGTTCATAAATCCATTTATGTAGATGGAAATGTCAAATTAATTCAGTTTCCCAATTCTTAAATCAAGATGCAAATTGGCGTGTTGAATTCTATTTGAAAGTTGACCTGCAAAAGAGGGTTTAATTTACCAGCGTGTTTCCGAGAGCAATAGGAGTTACACAATGCATTAATAACAATAGAAGTAAAGAATATTTATTTTCCTATTAATTCTATATTCATCATTGTTATGCGAAAGAGGAAATAAAATTCCGAGCTCAGTAGGTTATCATTTACTCAATTTAATTATCCATATCTAATGAAGATAATTTTTGTTCTCTAAAAGAGGAAATGGAGTTTTTCATGAATATAGGAAGAATAACAACGTGTTTGGAGATATATATTTCAACATAATCAAAACTGAATGTATTTTACTATCTTCAAATACACTGATAAATATTGGTAGGAATAATAGAGTTTTATCGTTTCCTTAGTCTTCTTTTGCAAGATAAAACCAAATCTTTTCCTCCAAAATAAATTTCTGTGGGTTTAGAAAAAAAATTAAGAACCTCATTAGTATAAATGAACTTGCATGTGGTGTTGTCTTAGTATCGCTTTTAATTTGTTTGTTTGACCTATGAAAATTAGGCCAGGGAAACCGTGGTCTGTTGTTGTTTTGAAATCCTCGTCTATATAATTTTACAAGTGAGCTAACATGTATATCTCAGTCTTTTTTTTTTTTTTTTTTTGGAAAATAAACAATTAATTATTAGAAAACATATGATTTTAAAAATGACATCATTCCCTAAATACGCATTTCCATCACCTTCCAACCAGGTTTCAGTATCAATTTTCTGTTGTGTGGACAGTTTGAGAGTAAATGTTGAAAGGTCACTCATGAGTTGTAGAAGCAAGGGTAGAACGAAGCACCACAGACCAACGCAAAATGGTATCAGGAAGTGAAAGGCAATTGCTACTCAAGACTCAGAAGGCAAACTTATAGGCTCCTAAAATGCTTCATTCCTAGTTCATAAGGGCGGTGAGGTTGTGGACACTAATGGAAATTAACGGCCTTAAGAGGAGCTCATTCTCCTAATCCGCTAAATGCAAATCAAAGAAGTTTCTTATAGGGGTTTATAACAGAGGCTGGAATCGATTCAAAGATCAAATAAACATGATCCAAGTGCTGAGACGCTGAGCCATGCTGTCTACTTTGGTTGATCGTATTATCAGCGATGGTATTTTAAGCTTCACACAATGAATGTCCTTCGGAGATCGAATATTCAAGATAGACATGGGAATACATATGAAAAAGAAAGTGCTGTCAAATAAATAAAAAATGATCGTATTTGCTAAAACAATTACAAAAGGGTGCACCATTGTTTTCCATGATTTTTCTAACAATATTTTCCTCTTTCCATATTTTTTTTTCTACATATTTATTAACGACTCATTAGCATAATCAGCTGGCACATGTTACTGACTTGATCTCATTTAACGTGAAATTTCTTGGAAATTCATGGCATGTCTAAAATAAAAGAAAAAATAAAAAATCAGTACAAAATAGATACGTATTTAGGAACTACCCTATAAGCCAGACATCCCTTTTGCTTATGGAATTACCACACACTGACATCCATTTTTTTTTTTTTTTTTTGCTGGATAGATTTATGACAGTAAAGGTTGCTAGATCATTTATTGGCAGCAGAGGTAATGATAGAACAATGTTCCATACATATATAAGATCAGTACACAAACCACCCCTCATTCTCAGCAACGACCATGTACTACCAAAAAATGGTTACGGATGGCTCCATGTGCATACTTTTTAGGGCACTCATATACCCATTTTCAAATCTAAATAACGTTATAGACACTACTAGAAACTATCAGGCTTCAGAGGGGTCGAGTTCATGAGTCAAATAACGCTAGTCAAGGACTAATAAGGGGCCCCCTTAACCCTAAGTTAGAATCGATCCATACTCCTTGCAAACGTCCTTGGATTGCTGTTCCATTCAGCCACTGTGCTCAGTTTAAATGCACTGTAAAAATCTGGTGTCCTGAAATTAGAATGCTAATATTTGTGTTTATATCAATTGATTTATCATTGTTCGGCAAATTACTGATCTGAGTAACATTCTAAAACGATTGCTATGTTTTAGAACTGTTTCCTTATATGAATATATATTCATTTAACAGAGACTTTATAGGTTTTGAGGGGAACTTCTATTTCTTCCTCTTTCTTATTTACTTAAAACGCAGATCGTTTACTAATTTTACTCAATATTTTGCATCGCTCTCATCTTTCTTTAATTAGGTTTCTTTTTTATTGGACATTTTTTTTATTTTTATATATTCTTTAAAACAAATTATTCCCGTTGTTCTTTACCCTCTTTTTCTTATCTCCGTCGTCTTCTTCCTCTCGAAAAATAATATGGACAGCTGAGAATCGTCTGGGACGTTAACGAGACCCTTATTTACTCGAGCTGGATCCTTCTCGAGTCTTTCTGAGCCTTCCTCTTCTTCTGGAAATATCATCGCCTTTTGTGGTGTCGTTCTCATGACTGAATGCATTTTAGGGATTACGAGAAAAAAAAATTGACAACTGCAATATATTTAACTCTTTTTTTGGGAGACATTTGACAACTTGCCTGTTTTTTTTTTTATTTATTTTACTGTAATATATATTTTTAAGAACATTTGTTTGTACAATTGGCAGGATAATTCTATAAAGATTTAAATGTTATGAAGAGTTATATTCTAGATATTCATAAAAATTAGATCGTAATTATTACCATTATAAAGTATATGAAAATAGGAATAATGAGGTAGAATGAGGCAATATCAAAGATTAGTGTCAAAGATGTCCCTTGAAATAAGTGCAATAATAGTCAAGATATCCGTAAATATATATAAGGAGAATAATCGATTAATATTTTTTTTTTCTCATTTTATGGAAAGAATTTATTAACACTCACAGAATGGGTCTACAAATTGAGAGAGAGACCCAAGAATCTCAATGATTGCAAAAAAGCACCAAGCATAATATCAAAGAATAATGCTCTTGCAATGCCCCCTAGTGGCATGACTGATAGATACCTTGCCTTCTATTCGAAAAAAAAAAACCAGGGTTCGATCCCCATATCAGGTAAGAATTCATTTTTATTTCAACATGATATGCTGATTTTCTTCCAAATATGGATATATATATATATATATATATATATATATATATATATATATATATATATATATATATATATATATATATATATATATATATATATATATATGTGTGTGTGTGTGTAAATATATATATATATATATATATATATATATATATATATATATATATATATATATATATATATATATATATATATATATATATATGTGTGTGTGTAAATATATATATATATACATATATATATATATATATATATATATATATATATATATATATATATATATATATATACATACATACATATACCAAAGGCACTTCCCCCAAGTTTGGGGGGTAGCCGACAACAACAGGAAACAAAACAAAAAGGGGACCTCTACTCTCTACGTTCCTCCAGCCTAACCAGGGACCCAGCCGAGTTCAGCTGGCACTGCTAGGGTGCCACAGCCCAACCTCCCACATTTCCACCACAGATGAAGCTTCATACTGCTGAGTCCCCTACTGCTGCTACCTCCGCGGTCATCTAAGGCACCGGAGGAAGCAGCAGGGCCTACCGGAACTGCGTCACAATCGCTCGCCATTCATTCCTATTTCTAGCACGCTCTCTTGCCTCTCTCACATCTATCCTCCTATCACCCAGAGCTTTCTTCACACCATCCATCCACCCAAACCTTGGCCTTCCTCTTGTACTTCTCCCATCAACTCTTGCATTCATCACCTTCTTTAGCAGACAGCCATTTTCCATTCTCTCAACATGGCCAAACCACCTCAACACATTCATATCCACTCTAGCCGCTAACTCATTTTTTACACCCGTTCTCACCCTCACCACTTCGTTCCTAACCCTATCTACTCGAGATACACCAGCCATACTCCTCAGACACTTCATCTCAAACACATTCAATTTCTGTCTCTCCATCACTTTCATTCCCCACAACTCCGATCCATACATCACAGTTGGTACAATCACTTTCTCATATAGAACTCTCTTTACATTCATGCCCAATCCTCTATTTTTTACTACTCCCTTAACTGCCCCCAACATTTTGCAACCTTCATTCACTCTCTGACGTACATCTGCTTCCACTCCACCATTTGCTGCAACAACAGACCCCAAGTACTTAAACTGATCCACCTCCTCAAGTAACTCTCCATTCAACATGACATTCAACCTTGCACCACCTTCCCTTCTCGTACATCTCATAACCTTACTCTTACCCACATTAACTCTCAACTTCCTTCTCTCACACACCCTTCCAAATTCTGTCACTAGTCGGTCAAGCTTCTCTTCTGTGTCTGCTACCAGTACAGTATCATCCGCAAACAACAACTGATTTACCTCCCATTCATGATCATTCTCGCCTACCAGTTTTAATCCTCGTCCAAGCACTCTAGCATTCACCTCTCTCACCACTCCATCAACATACAAGTTAAACAACCACGGCGACATCACACATCCCTGTCTCAGCCCCACTCTCACCGGAAACCAATCGCTCACCTCATTTCCTATTCTAACACATGCTTTACTACCTGTGTAGAAACTTTTCACTGCTTGCAACAACCTTCCACCAACTCCATATAACCTCATCACATTCCACATTGCTTCCCTATCAACTCTATCATATGCTTTCTCCAGATCAATAAACGCAACATACACCTCCTTACCTTTTGCTAAATATTTCTCGCATATCTGCCTAACTGTAAAAATCTGATTCATACAACCCCTACCTCTTCTAAAACCACCCTGTACTTCCAAGATTGCATTCTCTGTTTTATCCTTAATCCTATTAATCAGTATTCTACCATACACTTTTCCAACTACACTCAACAAACTAATACCTCTTGAATTACAACACTCATGCACATCTCCCTTACCCTTATATAGTGGTACAATACATGCACAGACCCAATCTACTGGTACCATTGACAACACAAAACACACATTAAACAATCTCACCAACCATTCAAGTACAGTCACACCCCCTTCCTTCAACATCTCAGCTTTCACACCATCCATACCCGATGCTTTTCCTACTCTCGTTTCATCTAGTGCTCTCCTCACTTCCTCTATTGTAATCTCTCTCTCATTCTCATCTCCCATCACTGGCACCTCAACACCTGGAACCGCAATTATATCTGCCTCCCTATCATCCTCAACATTCAGCAAACTTTCAAAATATTCCGCCCACCTTTTCCTTGCCTCCTCTCCTTTTAACAACCTTCCATTTCCATCTTTCACTGTCTCTTCAATTCTTGCGCCGGCCTTCCTTACTCTCTTCACTTCTTTCCAAACTTCTTCTTATTCTCTTCATATGACTGACCCAGTCCCTGACCCCACCTCAGGTCAGCTGCCCTCTTTGCCTCACGTACCTTGCGCTTTACTTCCACCTTTTGCTCTCTATATTTTTCATACTTCTCTATACTATTACTCTGCAGCCATTCTTCAAAAGCCCTCTTTTTCTCTTCCACTTTTACCTTCACTCCTTCATTCCACCATTCACTGCCCTTCCTCATGCTGCCTCCAACAACCTTCTTGCCACATACATCACTTGCAATCCCAACAAAATTTTCTTTTGCTAACTTCCACTCCTCCTCTAAATTACCAGTTTCTCTTACTCTCACCTCGTCATATGCCATTTTCAACCTTTCCTGATATTTACTTTTTACCCCCGGTTTTATTAGCTCTTCAACCCTCACTAGCTCCCTTTTACATCCACCTACTCCATTCCCCCACTCTTTTGCTACAACCAATTTTCCTTCCACCAAAAAATGATCAGACATACCGTTAGCCATACCCCTAAACACGTGCACGTCTTTCAATCTTCCAAACATTCTTTTCGTTATCAACACATAATCCATCAATGCCCTTTCTACTACTCTTCCATTTGCCACTCTTACCCATGTATACTTATTTTTATCTTTCTTTTTAAAAAAGCTAGCACTTATTACCATCTCTTGTTCAACACACATATCTACCAGTCTCTCACCACTCTCATTTTCACCTGGTACGCCATATTTCCCAATGACACCTTCTACCTCTCCAGCACCCACTCTAGCATTTAAGTCACCCATAACAACTACATAATTCCTTCTACCCAGTCCTTCTACACACCTAGTTAAATCACTCCAGAACTCATTCCGCTCTTCTTCACTTTTCTCACTACCTGGCCCATACGCACTGACAAACGCCCAACATTCCCTACCCAACCTAACCCTTACCCACATTAACCTAGATGATATCTCCTTCCATTCCACTACTTTACCTGTCATCCATTCACTCAACAATAAAGCCACACCCTCTCTCGCTCTTCCCCTTTCAATCCCAGACACTCTACCAGACATTTCACCAAACATCACTTCACCCTTTCCTTTCATCTTTGTCTCACACAAGGCCAATACATCCATCCTTCTACTTCTAAACATACTTCCAATCTCACATCTTTTACTCTCTCTATATATATATATATATATATATATATATATATATATATATATATATATATATATATATATATATATATATATATATATATATATATATATATATATATATATATATATATATATATATATATATATATACTCACGTGTGTGTGTTTGTATGTTCGTGTTTATGTATATATATATATATATATATATATATATATATATATATATATATATATATATATATATATATATATATATATATATATATACATATATATATATATATATATATATATATATATATATATATATATATATATATATATATATATATATATATATATATATATATATACATGTATATATATATGCAAAAATAATAGACTCCTTCTTTAAGTCCCTCAAACAACTCAAAAGCAAGAGAGAGAGAGAGAGAGAGAGAGAGAGAGAGAGAGAGAGAGAGAGAGAGAGAGAGAGAGAGAGAGAGAGAGAGAGAGAGAGAGGGTGTGTCCAGAATGAATGCCTTGATGAAGCAGGTTTGATTGACTTGGGAGGTTGGGACATAAAAGAAGTCCGAGAGGAAGAGAAAAAAAAAGAGGAATCGATGGAAAGAGAGCGAGCAGTGATTAAAGGGGAATCGGAGAGTAATCTGTCATTTTTGAATGTGCCTCGTGAGAAATGTGAAACTTTTAGGTTGGGTATCTATTTATCGAATGGTGATGTTTTGGCTTTCTGGTTTTGGAAAATTTACTTGTGATTAATATGGTTTAAGATGTTTTTAGTATTGGTTATATATTGCTATCCTTATGAGCTGCAAACCCTTGGTACTTGCCCCCCTCTTTCCTTTTGTTTGTCATGTTTTTGCAGTTTGTTTAATAATTATTTTTGAGTGTTGGTTTAATATTTCAGTATGTGATAACCTGTATGTTGTAATTTAAATCACTTTATAAGGAAAAAAAAATATTTTGGATTTTTTTTTTGTTTGGGTGAGGAGGTGTAACCTAGTTGTTATATATTTCTGAATTATTTAAGTTTTTATATATGTATAAGGTTAAATATAGACGTATAGTTATAAGGTTAAGTATAGACGTATTGTTTTCTTTCTTTGATAGTTTGTCTTTTCACTGGTGTTTATAATGGACTAACGGCTGTTTTATATTTTCAATTGGTGTGGGTTACGTGGCTGCGCTCCTGCGTGAACTGAGGTACGGAGGGCTTTTTGAAGGAGGGTTCCTTGGTGTGTTTCTGAGCCTTCAACCTTGAAGGGCACGACATTTGCTGTTGGAACTATATTAATTCTTCAACATTGCAGAGCTACTTTGTGAAGCTGTTTAGCTTTTCTGGATATCCTTTCGCTGCAGCAAGGACCATTTATCCTGCATTCCGTGTACTGCCCTTGGTTCAGTAAAAGCCAAGGGGACCTCTCTGTCCCAAGGTAATGATAATTATACATGTTTAATTATCGTGATCACGACCTATGATAATCAGCTGACGTCATTAGTGGAGCTTGTGAAAGCCTTTCAATCAAACAAGCCATCATCAATTTGCTAGGGATATTTAGTTTGTATTTGTTAGGATGTTCTTACTTTTCGTTGGCCTTCTCCTTTCTGGACCCTCTCTCCATTTAGTATGTATGTGTTGATGACCTTTCTTTAATTGTGTAATTGTTTTCTTTTTCAAGGAGTTAAGATTAAGTGTGTATCATTTATTATTGTATTATTGTGGTTCAAGTGTTATTTCTGTCTAAATATCATGTATTAAAATTAAGAAGATATTTGTGGTATTTTCTTCGTACCCCCTTGAGTTGACTTTGCACTCGTATTGATTTTTGGATATTATTCCACCTTTAGTGGACTTATTACTGTATGATGATGAATACTATTTTATAAGTATAATGTTTTGTGTGGTGGTCAAAGACAGCCATCACAATATATATATATATATATATATATATATATATATATATATATATATATATATATATATATATATATATATATATATATATATATATATATATATGTGTGTGTGTGTGTGTGTGTGTGTATATATGTATATATATGTATATATATGTATATATATATATATATGTATATATATGTATATATATGTATATAAGTATATATATATATATATATATATATATATATATATATATATATATATATATATACATATATATATATATATATATATATATATATATATATATATATATATATATATATATGCATATTTGTATATATATGTGTATATGTATATATATATATATATATATATATATATATATATATATATATATATATATATATATATATATATATATTTATATATATATATATATATATATATATATATATATATATATATATATATATATATATATATATATATATGTATATGTATATATGTATATATACATGTATATATATATATATATATATATATATATATATATATATATATATATATATATATATATATATATATATATATATATATATATATATATATATATATATATATATATATATATATATATATATATATATATATATATATATATATACATATATATATATATATATATATATATATATAAGTATATATACATATATGTATATATATATATATATATATATATATATATATATATATATATATATATATATATATATATATATATATATATATATATATATATTTGGGCTCAAGCCATGTCGTCCTGATGGAAGTTCCTATAGGGTAGCTTCCTAGGGTATATTACAACTACGGCGATATTCCCAGAGAATTTACCTTAAGGTACCAGAATTCTAACTCCTGGAGCGAGTAGCCCTCGTGAAAGGGATATCGCGACATATCAGAGGACGTATTTTTGACACGCCACATGGCAATCTGCATCCTGGACAGATATTTCGTCTCGTAGGAGGGATTGGCAAGAAACGAATTCGGGAAAGAAAAAGGGGAGCCGCTCCCAAGGCTTCCTTATCCTCCGATTCG
Organism: Palaemon carinicauda; assembly: GCF_036898095.1. Classification (NCBI taxonomy): domain Eukaryota; kingdom Metazoa; phylum Arthropoda; class Malacostraca; order Decapoda; family Palaemonidae; genus Palaemon; species Palaemon carinicauda. The sequence continues at coordinate 152,977,250 of NC_090735.1, read as the reverse complement.
TATGCGTGCCTGGCGCCAATCCTGGCGCCATCTGTATTCCTTTTTGCGTAGCTTAACAACTCTTAGATTTATTCTACTTTTTCATGGCTTCTCCGTCTTCGTCGGCCTCTGATAAGTTGAGTATAATGTCTTTTATGTATAGATGTAGGCTCTTGGTAAATTTTTGAGTGATTGATAGGATTAATGTTTGATACAAGAGCCGTAGCCTACCAGAGGCGTCCTGGACGCTGTCGCTCGCTAGGTATAAGTTTAGTTAGTCAGAGCGACATTCCTGGTTGTTTTGCTTTAATAAATTTTAGCTATTTAGCTTTACATAGAATTTCCTTTCGTGCTTAGTATTATTTTGGCGAAGTATTCGCCGTTCTGGCCTACGCTAGGCCATGTAGCCTAGTCGTTAGGTCCTAGTACTTCATGCATGATTTTGGTTTTTCCGAGTGTAATAAAAGTTTTATTGAAGCTTTAGGCTATGTTTTATACATTTAAGACTGTGTGGAATATTTCCAAGATAGTATACGAGTGAGTTTCGGTGATTTAGGTAATCGATTCTCTTGGTGCCTAGGCTAGCTGCTTATGGAGCCTTAGTATACTTTATCATACTCCCCGGTTGCTTTCTTTTTTTCGGAGAAGGTATGCAATCCCTTTCCCTCTTTTTAAGCCTTGGGCTTATCCCTAAGTGGTTTTTTCCGAATTTATTTTCGATAAAACTATACTGGGGTGTTACTGTACCTTCCTGTTCCTGTAGTATGGTTCAAAGAGGGACAGAACAACAGAGTTTTTTAGTCTGAATCTGTGTTTGTCTGGCTTGGGGCAGAGTCCCCCTCGCTGGCCAGACACAGACAAAGGGAGCTTAGCCTCCTTAGGTCACTACCGAAGGTTTCTGTGGATATGATTCCTTCTTTTGTGATCTACCAGACTAGTCCTTGTTGCTATTCTCGGGGGAGGATAAGTTTCTTTCCCTGGGAGTAGCAACACCTTCCTTGCTTTGGTGTTCTGGGAGCTGGCAAGTATTGCTGGCCTTCCCCCTTAGATCTCCCTTAGGCTAAGATAAGTTTCTTGGCTGCGGGTGATATGTCACTAAAGCAAGGTTGGTAGGACCCTCTTGTCCCTTCCCCCTCTATCTCCGTAATGGCCTAGCCATTACTGTACTGTACGTCGTTCTACATCTGGACCTAGTATAGGTTAGGATGTGGAATTGACTCAGCCCCTTGCCGGCCGGCAGAGCTGCTGGCCGGCAAGGGTCTTATATTTTTGAGTGCTGCCCGGACCTCTCTTGGTCCCTCATCCATGCCTGCCTGTAGAGCCAGACGGCATTGGTCAGGAAGCCTGAATTAGATTCTAACCTTCCTTATATGCACTCTTTCGGATTGCCGGGCTTGGAGGTTGTGTACACACTTATCCCGGCATCCATTCATTCTATTTTTCTTCTAGTGCTGTACCCGACCCGGCTGCCGGCCTATGGGGCCGGCTGCCTGCCTATGAGGCCGGCTGCCGGCCTATGAGGCCGGCAGCCGGGCAGGTGTAGTCCTCTGGTTCTTTTGCTGCCGGCTGGCATCGGTCTTGTACCTTTGCCGGCCGACTTATGTCAGCCCTTGTCTGCCGGTCACCAAGAGTGTGGCCGGCAGCTGGGTACTACCTTGTGTAGTTGCCGGTCGGCAGCAACTGCCGGCCGGCACATACATTTGAACCAGAGTGCTGCCGCCTTATAGCTGTTAAGTAGTATACTTTAAAGCTAGTTATGGTGTGTGCCGGCCGGCACGCATCCCCCTATACTGTACTAGTATTCTTCAGTATAACATATACAGTAAGAAGAAAACTATGGTAAGGGTTTTGGTACAGCACTGTGTGTTCTAACACTGTTGTGATTTCTTGCACATCCCTTTGCTGTTGCCCTACAGATAGGAAAGTGAGTTCTTTCCTGTCTATTATCTAGGATTTTAAAATCATTGCTTAGGTGTGAGCTCCACCTGTTTCCTCTGGAAACCTTGCATTGGTTACTCTAGAAGAGATTAACCATTTAATTTTATTATCTGGAAGGCTGCAACAATGGGTTATGAGGGAAACACAAGTGTGTGTCTTTCCTTTATGAATTGTTATGCTATACTATGCATATCCAGTGATACATAGTTCACTTGATACTCATGTAAATTTCTTCTCTTTACAGGAGGACCCTCCGAAGTGCGGAAATGTTTTCTGCAACGTCCGCAGCAAGTACCTCTGCGGACATGAGTTTTGTAGGAGACACTCAGCATGCGCTGTCTCCAAGGATGATCTCCAGTATTGGGACCCTCAGGTATGTACTGTATGCACTAACCTGATTACTGAGGCTTTTGATTCCCCTAGGACGGCGGAATTAAGGGATATAGCAAGGGAGAAGCTTCGTACCTGGGTAAGGGGCTTCCAAAAGAACACCTCTGGCCCTTATCTTCCGAGTGAGAAGATGAGGGCCTATCTTTTTCCCAAGGCATCAGCTGATGCAGTAATTTCCCAGCCTCAAGAGGAGATCCCCCAAGATCAGGTCCAGGTGGACGTTGAAGTCGCGGTCGCGATGCAAGACATCCAGTTAGATGACAGGATGTCTGACGTGGACGAGCGTTTGGAACAAGACTTCCTGGCAGAAGGTCAGGATGAAGTTCAAGCCCCGGATGTCGTAGAGGATGAGGTCGACGAGGTGTCGGCTACTCCAGATTCCGGAGCCTATTCCCTCAACATCGGCCGGTCTCCCAGTAGAACTGGGACAGGCCCTCTCTTCGATTGTTGGAATGATCCAACAAATGCAGAAGGAGAATCAGGAGAAGGCGGCTGCTATGGAACTGCGGATGCAGTCCGTGGCAGAATCACATGGGCCCCGGAAAAGGCTCAATGTGAAAGACCTTCCCTTATGCTCAGATGCTAACCCATGGAGGTATGCTGAGCACATGCCGATGACGACTGGAAAGATCGTCATCTCGGATAAGCTGGGTTCAGTTCCCCTAGAGGAGGTGGAATTCTGGCCCAGCAAGGCATCATATCCGGACTGCTATGTCCGGCTGAGAAAAGAACCAGCTTCAAGGGAGGAGACATAGCCGAAGGAGGTCATAATCATGGACCACGCTAAGGCTCAAGCCCTACTTTCATCCTCGATGAAGGAGAGGGGCTTCTATAACTCGAAGGTAGCTGCATTGAGCAAGAAGCTCCCTTCCTTTGTGTCCTCTCCTGCTAGAGCCTTCCCCTTTTTACAGAAAGGGTTTGCGGCTGTCCGAAAGGCAGTCGAGGCCGGCAAGCCTTGCTCTCCCTAGAGGAGTGTAAACCCTTGTCGCTGGCCCTGCCTATGGACCACAAAGACTAGAAGGATGTCCATCTGACGTTCTCAGTGGGAAAGTTGGAGGCTGATATTGCCGGACGGCAATTCGGCGAAGACCTCCCCAAGCTGTCTGACTCTCTTTTACGAAGAGAGTTCGAGACAAAAGAAAGACTGGCTGCCTCAATGTCTCATCAGACTACTCTTGAGACGATGGCAAGTGACCCCAAGGTCCATGAAATGTTCATGGTGGTGGCTAAGACTCACCTAGCTACAGTGACGAAGGACCTTTATAGCTTCGTCAAGGCAAGGAGAACTTGTAGGGAGTTCGTGTTCACCGGGGCTACGGTGAGGCACGAGCCAAGGAAGTTAATCTCCTCCGACATTTGGGGAAAAGACCTTTTCCCTACCGATGTGGTCAAAGAGGTTGTTGATAAGGCCGCCGTGGAGAATAGAAACCTTCTCCAGAAGTGGGGCCTGGCTATCAAAAGAAAGTCTTCCCCGGATGAGGGTCCTAAACCAAAGAGGAAGAATATGAGGACTAGGCTACCGTCTCGGCCAGCCAAGCCCTCTAGACAGCAACAGCAACTGCAATTGCCATTGCCTCCAGTGCCCCAGATCGTGGCACAAACCCCGACCACTTTTCAGTGGGTACCCCATGCTGTGCCAGGTCAGTCCACGGCAATCACCCCAACGTTCGAAGGACAGTCTTCTTCCTTTCGAGCAAAGTCTAGAGGAGCAGCCAGAGGCTCGTCTAGGCGCCCCTCAAGGGGAAGGGGATTCAGAGGTGGTCGTGGTCAGGGAGGCAAGACCTCAGGACGGCAGTCCAAGTGAAATGATACCGGTAGGAGGGAGACTGATGAAATTTTGGGATCGTTGGACCTTCGATCCCTGGGCCCAAAGCCTACTCAAGAATGGACTGGGCTGGAGCTGGTACAGCACTCCACCCCCGTGCCTTCGGTTTTTCTAACACTCCACCCCCGTTATGGAGGAGTACGTTCAAGAACTGTTGGAGAAAAAGGTGATCCGAAAGGTGAATTCCATCAAATTCCAAGGGAGGCTGTTTTGTGTTCCCAAGAAAGACTCGGAAAAGCTCAGAGTCATTCTGGACTTGTCGCTACTCAACAAGTTCATAGTGAATTGCAAATTCAAAATTCTAACACTGCAACACATAAGGACCTTACTGCCCAAGAGGGCATACTCAGTCTCTATAGACTTGTCAGACGTCTATTGGCACATCCCAATCAGCCGTCGACTCTCCCCCTACCTAGGGTTCAGGCTACAACGGAGACTATACGCCTTCGGAGCCATGCCATTCGGGCTAAACATAGCCCCGAGGATTTTCACGAAGCTTGCGAGCGCAGCTCTCAAACAATTACGCCTAAAGAGAATTCAGGTAGTAGCCTACCTGGACGACTGGCTGGTGTGGGCAGCATCCGAGACCGAATGCTTGCAAGCTTCCAGTCAGGTGATCCAGTTCCTAGAGTACCTAGGCTTCAAGATCAACAGAAAAAAGTCTCGACTTTCTCCATCCCAAAAGTTCCAGTGGCTGGGAATCCACTGGGACCTTTTGTCACACTGTTTCTCCATCCCAACGAAGAAAAGGAAGGAGATAGCGGGCTCTGTCAAGAGACTTCTAGATTCCGAAAGGATATCAAGACTTGAACAGGAGAGGGTACTAGGCTCTCTCCAGTTTGCTTCGGTGACAGACCCAGTGCTAAGAGCACAGCTAAAGGATGCAACCGGAGTTTGGAGAAGGTATGCATCAAACGCGCGAAGAGATCTGAGAAGACCAGTGCCGCCTCGGCTACGTACTATTCTCAGGCCTTGGTCCCAAGCCAGACATCTAAAGAAGTCTGATCTTCTTCAGCCACCTCCCCCGTCGATGATAATTCACTCAGACGCTCAAAGGAGGGATGGGGAGGTCACTCTCATCGGAAAATAGTCCAGGGGACTTGGTCCAAGCTATTCAGGACCTTTCACATAAACTTTCTAGAAGCTATGGCAATGCTCCTTACCTTAAAGAAAGTCTCCCCGCGTCACTCCATCCACATAAGATTGGTGATGGACAGCGAGGTGGTTGTGAGATGCTTGAATCGACAAGGGTCGAGGTCACCACCTCTCAACCAGGTGATGTTAGCCATTTTCCGATTGGCAGAAAAGAAGAAGTGGTACCTGTCGGCAGTTCACCTTCAAGGAGTCCGCAACGTGACAGTGGACGCTCTATCCAGGTTCACACCGATAGAGTCGGAATGGTCCTTAGACGCAGGATCATTCTCCTTCATTCTGAATCAAGTCCCAGAACTGCAGATAGACCTCTTTGCGACGAAAGACCCCTTAGCGGAAGCAGTGAACGCGATGTCCCTCGACTGGAACAGATGGTCCAGGATTTATCTGTTCCCCCCTCACAACCTTCTGTTGAGGGTCCTCAACAAACTGAGATCCTTCAAGGGGGTAGCGGCAATAGTGGCCCACAAGTGGCCGAACAGCATGTGGTTCCCCTTGGCGTTGGAACTACAGCTGAAGTTTGTGCCGCTACCACATCCAGTTCTGACCCAGCGAGTCCAGAAGTCGACTGTCTGCGCTTCATTACAGAAAACCCGGACCCTGCAGCTCATGATTTTCTCTCCCTAGCGGTGAGAAAGCGTTTCGGGATTTCGAAAGCCAGCATAGACATCCTAGAGGAATATAAGTGCAAATTGACTAGAAGGCAATATGAGTCATCTTGGAGAAAATGGGTGGCCTTTGTAAAGGCAAAGAATCCGCAGGAGATCTCAACAGACTTCTGCTTATCTTTCTTCATCCACCTCCATGGTCAAGGGTTGGCAGCTAACACGATTTCAGTGTGTAAATCTGCTTTGACGAGACCCATTTTATTTGCCTTCCAGATCGACCTAGGTAACGAGATCTTTAATAAAGTTCCGAAAGCCTGTGCTAGGCTCAGACCTTCAGCACCTCCAAAGCCCATCTCAAGGTCTTTAGACAAAGTTCTTCATTTCGCCTCCCTGTTGAGCAATGAAGAATGTGCGTTAAAGGATTTGACACAGAAAGTTATTTTCCTATTTGCACTCACGTCCGGGGCCAGGGTTAGTGAGATCGTAGCCCTCTCGAGAGAGGCAGGTCGTGTTCAGCTCCTGGATGGGGGGGAACTGAACCTGTTTCCGGATCCTACGTTTCTCGCCAAGAATGAGTTACCCACCAACAGGTGGGGTCCCTGGAGAATATGCCCTCTGAAAGAAGATGCATCTTTATGTCCAGTAGAATACCTAAAGGTCTATCTTCGTAGAACTTCAGACTTCAAGGGTGGTCAACTATTCAGGGGAGAAACATCAGGCTCAAATTTATCTCTGAATCAACTCAGAGCGAAAATCCCATATTTTATTCGCAGAGCGGATCCTGACAGTACACCCGCAGGTCACGATCCGAGGAAAGTTGCCTCATCCCTAAATTTCTTTAATTGTATGGATTTTGAACATCTCCGTTCATACACGGGCTGGAAGTCTTCCAGAGTGTTATTTCGCCACTATGCGAAGCAAGTAGAGGAACTAAAGAGATCTGTGGTAGCAGTGGATCGCGTAGTTAACCCTACTGTTTAACTCTGCGAGGAACAGTGGTCTTAATTGGGACGATTAAGTCCAGGGTGAGTGTGTAGGTACATACTGTACTACAAACTAAATGAGGGCACCGAGTGCCCACATAGACTGTTCCTTTTCCAAAGGTGAACCTAGCATAAGTACAGACATGTGTGCCGAGTGTTTTTAACGCTAATGTGTTTGATTTTTAATACAGACTTTTATGACTTGATACCTCGGTATCTTAAAAAAGTGGCATTTAATGTTTTTTTCTTTTAGATAAACAAGTTCTGTTTACTATCATACTTATGCTTAAAGTTTTGGGTTATCCTCTTTACATATATATATATATATATATATATATATATATATATATATATATATATATATATATATATATATATATATATATATATATATATATATATATATATATATATATATATATATATATATATATATATATATATATATATATATATATATATATATATATATTTGCTGTTAACCTGTCTATTTATTGTCTGACAATAAACTTGTAATATACACTAGGAAGCTACCCTATAGGAACTTCCATCAGGACGACATGGCCATCTCACCCAAAAATAGATTTTTCGCTTCGCTCAAAATTCGTTATATATATATATATATATATATATATATATATATATATATATATATATATATATATATATATATATATATATATATATATATATATATATATATATATAGTCAAAAGACTTTTTTAATGATATACATGCAATAAAATGATTGGATCTTTGCTATGAGTTACTTTTCGTGTATATATATATATATATATATATATATATATATATATATATATATATATATATATATATATATATATATATATATATATATATATATATATATATATATATATATATATATATATATATACATATATATATATATATATATTTATATATATATATATATATATATATATATATATATATATATATATATATATATATATGTATATATATATATATATATATATATATATATATATATATATATATATATATATATATATATATATATATATTTTTGGGCTCAAGCCATGTCGTCCTAATGGAAGTTCCTTAAAGGCAGCTTCCTAGGGTATATTACAACTACGGCGATATTCCCAGAGAATTTACCTTAAGGTACCCAGAATTCTAACTCCTGGAGCGAGTATCCCTAAAAAAGACCTTAGGGATATCGTAAATATCAGTGGACGTATTCTTGACACGCCTCATAGCAATCTATACCCCGAATAGAGTTAACACTTCATAGGGGTCAAATGGCAAGAAAACGAAAACGAGAAAGAAAAGGGGAGAGCCGTTCGTAAGGCCCTCTCTTTTCCCGTTTCGTAAGCGTGCCCTGTGCCGATTCTGGCGCCATCTGCTTTCCTTTTTGCGTAGCTTTACAACTCGGTGTTTTTTCCTGTGTTTCTACCAAAATCTTGGATTTACTCTCATATTATGCTTTCTCCAACTTCTTCTGCTTCGGATAAGTTGAGTACTATTTCTTTTATGTATAAATGTAGGCTCTTGTTTAAAATTAAAGTATTTAAAGAGTTATCTTTGATACAAGAGCTGTTGCCTGCTGGAGGCGTCTTGGACGCTGTCGCTCGCTAGAATAGGATTTATTGGTTAGCAAGAGCGACGTTCCCAGCCCCCTGCGCTTTAATATTTAGCTGCTTAGCTTTATTAGGAATTCTGTTATGATGCGTTAGTAGTGCGCCTGGCGAAAGTTTTGCCTAGGCTGACCAACACTAGTCTTCGTAGCCTAGTTATTGGTCCTTGTACTTCCTGCATGATAATTAGTCTTCCAAGTGTGATTTTTATTGCTTAAAGCGTTAGGCAACGTTATACATACAGCCCTTTTCGAGTAATTTCCAAGATAGTATTGGAGTGAGTTTCGGTGATTTAGGTAATCGATTCTCTTAGTGCCTAGGCTAGGTTGTCTTAGGTCTTGATAATATTATCTGTTTCCCCGTTTGCTCCCTTCTCTTCGGGGAAGGGGCAAACCCTTTCCCTCTGTTTAAGCCTTAGGCTTAACTCTAGTGGTTTGTTTGAATTAATTTTCAAATATAACTATGCTGGAGTAGTACTGTACCTTCCTGCTCCAACTGAATTGGTTCAGAGGGGGACAGTACAGCAGTGTATTAGTCTGAGTCTGTGTTGGTCTAGCGTGGGGCAGAGTCTCCCTTGCTGCCTGACACGGGCATAGGAGGTTTATCCTCCTTGATTCACCTTGGAAGGTTTCGGTAATTATGATCCCTTCGCTCGGTGACCCCTCAGACTTGTCCTCTTTGCTGTTCCGGGTTCGGGAGATGTTCCCTTTCCGGAATAGCAATTCCTTCCTTGCCTTGGTTTTAGGGAGGCAGCCAGTAGTGCCGGCCTCCCTCCCTGGATCTCTCTGGCTGAGATGAGCTTTCTTAGTTTGGAATGATCCTTAACCAAGGCAAGGTTGAACAGGACCCTCTGTCCTTCCCTTCTATTTTTCCGTTTCCTTTGTGTCAGTCGTCTCACATCCGTACCTAGCATAGGTTGGGGTGGGGAGCTGACGTGGTCCCCTGTCGGCCGGCAGAGAGTGCCGACCGGCAGAGGCCCTATCCTTTGAGTGCTGCCCGGTCCTTCCTTGGTCCTTCAACCGCTGCCGTCTGTAGTTTCAGTAAGCAGTGGTTAGGAAGCTTGACTTAGTGTCTCCCCTTCCTCTCGGCACTCTTTCGGGTGTCGGGCGCGGAGGTACATAGCCTCTTAGCCCGGCACCCATTCTGTTGTCTTCTCTTGTGTTGTTCTTGCCGTCTGCCGGCCTAGTGGCCGGCCGTCGGTAGGGGGGTGTTCGCTAGTTCTCTTGCTGTCGGTCGGCGGTGGTCTTATGCCTTTGCTGGCCGGTCTCCTTGCTCACCTGCCGGCCGCTTTGAGTGGCGGCCGGCAGCCGGGCGCTACCTGGGGTGGTTGCCAGCCTGCAGGGTTTACTCACCGCTGCCGGGCCGGCCTGCTACATCACTCGGTTGGCCGGCTACTAAGAGTGATGGCCGGCAGCTGGGTGCCAACCGGGTAGCTATGGACCGGCAACCACTACCGACCGGTTCAGGCATAGGAACTGGAGTTCTCCCCCGTCTGGGTGATCCTAAGTTGCATACTTGAGACCTACCTTTGGAAAAAGGGGTGGGGGTGCTGACCGGCAAGAGCCGGCCGGCACACCACCCTCATGTACTGTATCAGTTCTTCCCTGTTTAGTGTCTTCTACCAAGGGAAAACATGATATAGTAGGTTACAACACTGTCTTTTCTAACTTACTTGTGTTGCCTTGTGCAGTCACTTGGTGTTGCCTTACAGGGATGAAAAGAGAACTCTTTTCATCTTTAGCCAGAATGGTAAAATCTTACCTTAGGTGTGAGCTACACCTAATTTCCCTCGGGAAATATGATCTTTGGTTATTCTAGCAAAGACTAACCATTTGATTTTAATGGCTGGTGGGCTTCCACAGGTGATTGTGGGGGATTCACAAGTATGTGTCTTTTCCTTATTCTTTGTGGTCTTGCACGACCCGTTGTTGTTGGCCTTACAGATAAGAAAGTGAGTTCTTTCTTGTCTACTATCCGGTATTTTAAAATCATTCCTTAGGGGGGGCTACACCTTCTTCCTTTGGAAATTTTTCCATTGGTTAATCTGGCATAGATTAACTATACGATTTTATGATTTGGAAGGCTACAACAATTGGGTGTGCGGGAAATACAAGGATGTGTCTTTCCGTTTTGTTATGCTACTGTGCATATCCAGTGATACGTAGTTCACTTGATACTCATGGAAATTTTTTCTCTTTACAGGAGGACCATCCGTAGTGCGGATGTATTTCTGCAACGTCCGCAGTAGGGCTTCTGCGGACATGGTTCTGAAGGAGGCGTGTGGCATGCGCTGTCTCCACGGATGTTCTCCGGTATTGGGTTCCCCAGGTATGTTTCATATGCACTAACCTATCTATTGAGGTTTTTTCTTTTCGCTTCGCTCAAAATCCGTTTTCGTCTCCCCTACAACGGTGGATTCAAGGGATATAGCTAGGGAGAAGCTTCGTACCTGGGTGAGGGGCTTTCAGAAGATTACCTCTGGACCTTATCTTCCAAATGAGAAGATGAGGGCTTTCTTTTCCTAGGGCATCAACTGTTACAGTGATTCCCCAACCTCAAGAGGAGGTCCCCTTAATTCAGATCCCGTGGATGCTGAAGTCACGGTCGCCTTGCTTAGCATCCAGTTGGACGACAGGATGCCAGACGTGTCCGCACGTCTGGAGGAAGACCTCCTGGCAGAAGGCCAGGATGAAGTTCGAGCTCCGGACAAGGTAGCGGAAGAGGCCGAGAGAGGTCGGCTGCTCCGGTTCAGGTCCTTGAACCTGCTCCCTCAACATCATCTGCTCTCGCAGTAGAGCAGGCCCTCCCTCCATTGTTGGCTTGATCCAACAAAGGCAAAGGGAGAAGAATGGGAAGGCAGCTGCATTGTAACTGCAGGGGCACATCCGGACTGCTAGGTCCGGTGGAAGGAGGTACCAGCTTCAAAGGAAGAGACAGAGCCGAAGGAGGTCGTAGTGATAGACCATGCTAGGCTCAGGCCTTGCTTTCTTCTTCGATGAAAGAGAGGGGCTTCATGAACTCAAAGGTAGCTGTATTTGAGTAAGAGGCTCCCTTCCTTTGTGTCCTCTCCTGCCACAGCCTTCCCCCTTTTTTCGCTGAAAGGGTTTGCGGCGGTTTTGAAAACAGTCGAGGCTGGCAAGCCTTTCCCCTCCCTGGTGGAGTGTAAACCCTTGTTGCTGGCCTTTAGAAAGGAAGATTTAGTAAGCAAAACAAGGACTGGAAGGACGTCCATCTTACCTTCTCAGTCCAGATGTGGGAGGCGGATTTTGCCGGATGCCGGTTCGGCGAGATCCTCTCTAAGCTGTCTGGCTTTCTTTTGCGGAGAGAACTCTAGACAAAAGAAAGACTGGCTGCCTCTTTGTCTCTTCAGTCCACGTTTGAGACGATGACAAGTGATCCCAAGGTCCATGAAACGTTCATGGTTGTGATCAAGACTCATCTGGCCACTGTGACGAAGGATCTCTACAGCTCCGTCAGGGCGAAGAGAACCTGTAGGGAATTCGTGTTCGCCCGGGCTACGATGAGGCACGAGCCAAGGAAACTAATCTCCTCCAACAGTTGGGACAAAGACCTTTTCCCTAGTGAGTCGGTCAAAAAGGTTGATAGGGCCGCCACGGACGATAGAAATCTTCTCCAGGAGTGGGGCCTGTCTACCAAGAGAAATTCTTCCCCGGATGGGGTCCCCAACCTTGGAGGAAGACTAAAAGGATTAGGATACTTTCTCGGCCAGCTAAGCCAAGTAGACATCAGCAGCAACGGCATTTGCTGATGCCCTCAGTGCCCCAGATGGTGGCAAAAACCCCGACCACACTTCAGTGGGTTCCCCAATTCGTGTCGACACAGTCTCCGGCATTCAACCCATCGTTCGAAGGTCAGTCAACTGCCTGTCGAACAAGCCTAGAGGAGCAGCCAGAATTTCATCTAGGCGCCCCTCAAGGAGAAGGGGTTTCATGGGTGGTCGAGGTCAGAGAGGCAAGACCTCAGGACAACAGTCCGAGCGAGATGATATTGGTAGAAGGGAGTCTCCAACGCTTTTGGGATCGGTGGACCTTCGATCCCTGGGTCCACAGCCTACTCAAGAAGGGACTGGGCTGGAGCTGGTACAGCACTCCATCCCCATACCTTCGGCATTTTTCCGATACTCCACCCCCGTTCTGGAGGAGTTCATTCATGAACTGTTAGAGGAAAAGTGATCCGAAGGGTAAAGTCCATCTAATTCCAAGGGAGGCTGTTTTGTGTTCCCAAGAAAGACTCGGAAAACTTGGAGTCATTCTGGACTTGTCGCCACTTAACAGGTTCATAGCGAACTACAGGTTCAAGATGCTAACAATACAACACATAAGGACCTTACTGCCCAAGAGGGCATTTACCGCCTCCATAGTTTTGTCAGACGCCTATCGGCACGTTCCAATCTATTGTCGATTCCCCTCCTACCTAAGGTTAAGGCTACAACGAAGACTATACATCTTCAAAGCCATGCCTCTCGGGCTTAAAATAGCCCCAAGGATTTTCACGATGCTTGCGAACGTAGTTCTCAGTCAATTACGCCTAAAGGGAATTCAGGTGTAGCCTACCTGGATTTTGGCTGAGGTGGGCAGCACCCAGGACAGAATGCTTGCAAGCTTCCCTGTATGTGATCCATTTCCTAGATTATCTAGGCTTCAAGATCAACAGGAAAAGTCTCAACTTCCTCCATCTCTAAGTTCCGGTGGGTGTGAATCCACTGGGACCTAATGTCACACCGTTTTCTCCGTCATGGCGGAGAAAAGAAAGGAGATAGCTGGTTCTGTCAAGAGACTTCGAGATTCCGTATGGATATCAGATGCGAAATGGAGAGTGTACTGGGGTCTCTCCAGTTTACTTCGGTGACAGACCCGGTGCTAAGAGCACAGCTAAAGGATGCAACCGGAGATTGGAGTAGTTATGCATCAGATGCGCGAAGAGATCTGAGAAGACCAGTTCCGCTTCGTCGAAATACTCTTCTCAGGCCTTGGTCCCAAACCAGACTCCTTAGGAAGTCGGTTCTTCTTCATCCACCTCCCCCGTCGGTGACGAGTCACTCTGACGCCTCGAAGGAGGGATAGGGAGTTCACTCTCATCAGAAAAAGGCCCAAAGGTCTTGGTCCAGTCTATTCAAGACCCCTCACAGTCATTTTCGAGAGACTATGACAGTCCTTCTTTCCTTAAAGAAAGTCTCCCCGCATCGCTCGATCCACATTAGGTTGGTGCTGGACAGCGGGGGAGTTGTGAGATGCTTGAATCGACAAGGATCAAGGTCGCCACCTCTCAACCAGGTGATGTTGGCCATCTTCCGATTTGGGGGAAGAAGAAATGGTACCTGTCAGCAGTTCACCTTTAAGGAGTCCGCAATGTGACAGCGGACGCTCTATCCAGGTTCACACCGATAGAGTCGGAATGGTCCCTAGACGCAGGACCATTCTCCTTCATTCTGAGTCAAGTCCCAGAACTGCGGCTAGACCTCTTTGCGACGAAAGACAACAAGAAGTTGCCCCTGTATGTGTCCCCGTGCGAGGACCCCTTGGCGGAAGCAGTGGACGCGATGTCCCTCGACTGGAGCAGATGGTTCAGGATTTATCTGTTCCCTCCTTACAACCTTCTGTTGAGGGTCCTCAACAAACTGAGATCATTTAAGGGAGTAGCGGCAGTAGCGGCCCACAAATGACCGAACAGTGTGGGGTTCCCTCTGGCATTGGAACTACGATTGGAGTTTCGACCGCTACCAGATCCAGTTCTGACCCAGTGAGTCCAGAAGTCAATTGTCTGCGCTTCATCACAGAAAACCCGGACCCAGCAGCTCATGATTTCTTTCCTTAACAGGTGAGAAAGTGTTTCGGGATTTCGAAAGCCAGCATGGACTTCCTAGAGGATTATAAGTGCAAACCTTTTATAAGGCAATATGAGTCATCTTGGAGAGAATGGGTAGCCCTTGTCAGACGAAGATTCCGCAGGAGATCACGACGGACTTCTGCTTGTCTTTCTTCATCCATCTCCTTGGTTATGGATCGGTAACTAACACGATTTTATCATGTAGGCCTGCTTTCACAAGACCCATTCTATATGCCTTCCAGGTCGACCTCGCTAACGAGATCTTTTATAAAAGTTCCGAAAGCCTGCGCTAGGCTCAGACCTTTAGCACCTCCAAAGCCCAATTCATGGTCTTTAGAAAAGTTCTTCATGTTGCTTCACTGTTGAACAATAAGGAGTGTGCGTTAAAGGATTTGACCCATAAGTTATCCTCCTTTTTGCACTCGCGTCCGGGGCCAGGGTTAGTGAGATCATACTCCTCTCGAGAGAGGAAGGTCGTGTTCAGTTCCTGGATGGGTGAACTGAACCTATTTCCGGATCCTACGTTTCTCACCAAGAACGAGTTACCCACCATCAGGTGGGGTCCCTGAAGAATCTGCCCTCTGAAAGAAGATGCATCTCTATGTCCAGTAGAATGCCTAAAGGTCTATCTTCGTAGAACTTCAGACTTCAAGGATGGCCATCTGGCCAGGGGAGAAACGTCAGGATCAAAATCTATTACTGAAATAACTCAGGGCGAAAATCACATATCTTATTCGCAGAGCGGATCCTGACTGTTCACCCACAGGTCATGATCCGAGGAAAGTTGCTTCATCCTTAAACTTCTTTAGTTGTAGGGATTTTGGACATCTTCGTTCGTACACTGGCTGGAAGTCTTCCAGTGTTCTTTCGTCACTATGCGAAGCAAGTGCAGCAACTAAGAGGTTCTGTGGTGGCAGTGGGTTGCGTCGTTAACCCTGCTGTTTAACTCTGCGAGGAACAGTAGCTTAATTGGGACAATTAATTCCAGGGTGAGTATGTAGTCACATGTTGTACTACAAACTATGTGAGGGTACTGGGTGACCCACGTTGACTGTTCCACTTTCAAAGGTGAACCCAGCATAAGTGCAAACATGCGTGCCGAGCGTTTCTAACGCTAATGTGACTGATTAGTAAAACAGACTTTTGACTTGATACTTTGGTATCTTAAAAGTGGCTCCAATGTTTTTTCTTTCAGACAAACAAGTTGCTGTTTACTATCATACTTATGCTTAAAGTTTTAGTTATCCTCCTCTTATATATAGATATATATATATATATATATATATATATATATATATATATATATATATATATATATATATATATATATATATATATATATATATATATATATATATATATTTATATATATATATATATATATATATATATATATATATATATATATATATATATATATATATATATATATATATATATATATATATATATATATATATATATATATATATATATATATATATATATATATATATATATATATATATGAGTGTGGTTAACCTGTTTGTTTATTGTCTGTCAATAAACTGGTTCTTGAGAACCTTGCGTCTCCTTCACCTGTGAGCATTCATTCTATGTATATTTACCCGGGGATAATTCTAATAGAATGTTCCCTTATGCAAGCTAATATTGCATTGGTTTATGCTTCCCCTTAGCTGGAGGACTCCATCCCATAAAGGGTTGGTGGCGGATTTACGAGTTTCCTCCTAAGCGGATATGAACCTTTTTCCAATACGTGTTTTGAGCGGAGGACTGGTCGATATTTCATATTGACACAGTGATTCTTTTCGAACTTCGCTTTACCCAGTATGGGGTGAGACCACTATACTCGCTTGCCTGGGGTTCATACTTAAATATATGTACTCTTCGAGACTTTCCCAGAGTCTAGTAAGACTCTTCCCTGTTGGGGGCAGGAAGCTCTATCATGGTTTATGATTAGTTGAAAAGATGTATGACGGTAACATCTTAGGTCTCTAGGTCGCGTCGACTGGGGGAAATACTTCTGAGAAGTACGGCACATTTTGAGAATCCACAGATACAGTAATGCTCTGGTATACTTCCATCAGGACGACATGGCTTGAGCCCAAAAAACGGATTTTGAGCGAAGCGAAAAATCTATTTTTGGGTAAGATGGCCATGTCGTCCTGATGGACCCGCCCTTCCCTTTCTATGAAAGGGCCGTAGGACCCCTCCCTACATACAGTATCTGTAGCACCTCGTGTTTCGCTACAAGGAATGCAGATGGCGCCAGAATCGGCGCAGGGCACGCTTACGAAACTGGAGAAGAGAGGGCCTTACGAACGGCTCTCCCCTTTTCTTTCTCGTTTTCGTTTTCTTGCCATTTGACCCCTACGAAGTGTTAACTCTATTCGGGGTATAGATTGCTATGAGGCGTGTCAAGAATACGTCCACTGATACTTACGATATCCCTAAGGTCTTTTTTAGGGATACTCGCTCCAGGAGTTAGAATTCTGGGTACCTTAAGGTAAATTCTCTGGGAATATCGCCGTAGTTGTAATATACCCTAGGAAGCTGCCTTTAAGGAACTTCCATCAGGACGACATGGCCATCTTACCCAAAAATAGATTTTTCGCTTCGCTCAAAATCCGTTATATATATATATTATATATATATATGTATATATATATATATATATATATATATATATATATATATATATATATATATATATATATATATGTATATAGTCAAAAGACTTCTTTAATGATATACATGCAATAAAAATATTGGATCTTTGCTCTGAGTTACTTTTCGTGAAAT
The DNA here is from genome assembly GCF_036898095.1 of Palaemon carinicauda. NCBI lineage: Eukaryota > Metazoa > Arthropoda > Malacostraca > Decapoda > Palaemonidae > Palaemon > Palaemon carinicauda. Next base: position 152,960,104 of record NC_090735.1, on the reverse strand, counting down.
TTCGGCAAATTTCCTGGTTTTTGTTGTCACGTAACCAAAATTTCTGGAATTTCCTTGATATATTTCACTGGTTTTTATCGTTCGATCGAGCCCAATATAATTTCACTGATTCTGCATTTGTATTCTATTAACCCGGAATGGAATATCAATCACTGCTTTCACGTTTTATGTTTTCTTATTTAAGACAGCTCTGGGCAGTTTACGTTTATTTAGCAATAAATGATTTTGGGGACCTTTGGCCGCGACAAATAAACCTTATTTTAGATGTTACCATTCTAGTTATATGTTTCAAAATGCAAGTTCCATCTATGATAACCCTTCTAACATAATTGATTGAATGACTAATATCTGTAAAGCCATTTTATCTACACTTTATGTGAAGATATTAGACAAGAATATCCTTTCTGACTTTTTGAGCCGAACCCAATATCAGCAATCTCTGAGAAAGTGTTTCATCAATAAAGTTTTTACTAATGAATATATTTTCAACTAGCCTAATATCTAGGATAACAATAACAATAAAAATAACAATAACAATAACAATAACAATAACAATAACAATAACAATAACAATAACAAATCTTAAGAAAAATAAACTCGTAAAACCTTTCATACGAATAACGTGTTGAATCAACATCCATTGCCTAGCCCTCCTTGGTCCTAGCATAGCCTAGGTGGAGAGGGTAGCCCTCCTTGGTCCTAGCATAGCCTAGGTGCATAGCCTAGGTGGAGAGGGGCCTTGAGTGCTGATCATATATTTGTATTGCCAGTCTGTAGGGCATTGCCCTACTAGATAGGGCAATGCCACTGTCCCTTGCCTCAGTCACTCATGATGGGCCTTTGGATCTTTAAAATCTAATCATGCTCATTCTATTGTATCTTTCACATCATAATTACAATGGAAGATGATTTGATATTTAGAGACCAACTCATGTTCAGGAAATCTAATGATAAACATAAAACTAGTACTGGGCTGTCTGTATGTCCTTTCAGCTATGGGTGAGAAATTTATCTACATTTACCTGTTCATGAGCCTTACATTCCAAACATTTTGCATTAATCTCTATCATCATTCTACCTTTTTAATGAGAATATATATCTTCTCTTCTGCTATTTTGAACTCGAGGGATTAAAGATTCATGAGTGCCCCCTGGAAGTGCATCGTAAACTTGAAAAAAAAAATAAAAATGAAATGAGTAACGGAAACAAAACACAAGGTAATGAAATTAAATATGGCTAAACAAAAGACAATACATTATATAAAACGAACAGAGGGTCAACTATATTTACCAAAAGCTTCGGAGTGAAAATTACTTCGTAATGTTCGTGTTTGTTACATTTTTAATACGAAATTTTTGATGTTAGAGTCAAACTTTTGATTCACCTACGCATAACTGATTACTTGACGGCTACACAGTACAGAAAACGAGAGATTCTTGGCGTTTTATTGGAATACAACATTGGACGTTTACTATCCAATTTTACCCACACATTTTTTGTTTCAGCACCTGGATAATTCTTCAATGTTTAATATCTTATCGATATCTTTTCTTCGATAATCAGCAATAACTTCAATTGTTAGAACAAAATACTATTTTGATTATGGTAAAAAGTTAATCAAAGTAATTGACATAAGCCAGTAAATTCTTTATTTCATCTGTGAATTTAATATATATAGAAACGTATGTGAAAGAAGGTATCATTGAAATTGATTATGTTTTTAGTAATACGTTAACAAATTAATGTTATTTGATTTTCCGTCCATTTTGTTATCAGCAAAAGGTATAATTCTAACTCTCCCATCACTTCATATATTTCTCTGTTTTCAATACTGTTGTTTGCAATATATACGTAATGGTTTAATTTTACTTACATTGATGCTCCAATTATGTTACCTTCATGAAAAGTCCATTACTAACACGATAAAAATATTATGCCTATCATATGATATTACAAGATATGGCGTCTGATACTTATCTACATATCTAAATTTTACATGTGTATGCATGACTGTAAAAATAAGTTGCATGTATTTAAAAGTTATAAACATATTCAAAATAGAGTTTTTAACGAATCTCAAAGCCATACTGTACATATCTTAAAAAAATAAACTGATAAAAATGTGAACTAGTTTACATAAGATCCAAACAAATCGGACTAAATGATCTTTATAGCAGAATAGAAACCTGTATATATCCTAGAAAATTAAAGTGCTATTTTCTTGGAAATAATTATCTCTCTCTCTCTCTCTCTCTCTCTCTCTCTCTCTCTCTCTCTCTCTCTCTCTCTCTCTCTCTCTCTCTCTCTCTCTCTCTCTTTCAGTATATGCTAAGGATAAAAGAAAACTTAACTAAATGCAATAACGTTATGTGAAAGAGAAGCTGTTGAGAGGTTGATATGTTATTATGTCTGTAGGTTTGAGAAGCAAAATTATTGACATTCAAGATCTCTGTTGTCTTAATTATCTTTGTTCTAAAAGATAGTTCTCTTCCCTGCTGGCCTATATGTAATTTTATGTTCAATGTTTTCTTCATATTGAATAAAGGTTAGCAAATGATTGATTAGAAGGATCATAAGAAACCTTCCAGATCCCTAACAGTTTTAAAGACTGGCCATAGGCCAATTTTGTTTTCCTTTGCATAGTGATATTTGAAGATATGCCATCCCTCTCCCTTTACCAAAACGAAAAAAGTACTTTCTGTGGCGTATTGGAAAGAATTCTTGGTTTTATGGCATGGGAATCTTTCGATTGGAACTGATAAAGCGAAATCTACTATCATTTTTGGCGGAGAAGGCCCTTTTCTTCATCCTTAAGTATCTGTAAGAGCCTGCACAATGACTGTATTTTATTGTACCGAAGAAATAGTGGGGTTTTTACGTTTAATATCCTTGAGTAGGGAACTGTAATGTGCCTCCTTCAGAATTATTTGGGGAAAGCTGCTACGTACTTTTATAGCCTTTTCTGGCACACTTGAGTATATTGTTATTTTAAGGGAATTTTGTAAAGGAATCCATAAGAACCAAAGGACTTTATTTGTTTATATTGCGATGCTACATGTTTTTTTTTTTTTTTTTCTTTTTTGACATATTTAGATATAATTGCCGTCTTGTATACCAGTTTGCTAATAGTAACCAAAAGATTATAAGTATATATCAAATACGCATGTTTCCGTGTACTTATGATAAATAAAATAACACACTGTATAAAAATGAAAATTTATTTAGCTTTTGACGGGATCATCTTCCGTACTCTTAAGAAAACAAAATCTATTTGCTGAACAAGAAGGGAGATGGTACCTTTGAAAGCTAAATATAATTAATTTTCTCCACATTATAGTTTATTGTATCTATTATGAGTATATATGCTAAATTCACGTAAATTTGTTTATTTTCATTGTTATTATTATGAGATTGAAATAATATCCAATAGCATGTTTATATGGAGAATGACTGACAAACTACAAGATTATCAAGAAGTACATTTGGTATAAGTAAACTCTATAAATCAAATGACACAAAGGTGAGCTAAGGCTTCATCTAAGGCTTCGTTATCTTTTATAATTCTAATCACTCGCACATGAGCATTCTAGTATATCAACGCTATTTAGGGCAATTTATTATGGATATTAATTTTTCACAGTGAATACTACTACTACTACTACTGCTAGTACTATTATTACTATTACTGCTGCTACTCCTACTAAAAAACCAGAACAAGAAGTAAAAGAGGAGGAAGAAATCCTTGCCCTAATGGCACCGAAGGGAGTATTCTCAAACAATACATTTAGGTTGCAAAAACGAAAAATTCCAAGTTTAGGCTGTACAGGATTTGTTTGCTGAGTTCCAAACTTTGGTGAAGTTTATGGCCACGTTGTTAACCAATCTCTCTGCCTTCATAACCTCCAATTAACCGCCAACCTCTCTCGCTCTCTCTCTCTCTCTCTCTCTCTCTCTCTCTCTCTCTCTCTCTCTCTCTCTCTCTCTCTCTCTCTCTCTCTCTCTCTCTCTCTTCCCCGCATATTTTATTTGAAAGGATAATCATAAATGGACCAGAAATGTTTAAATCGAAGATTCTAATCATGTTTGAAGAACTACTCCATTTATTCCCTTATAAATGTGTCTGGAAACACACACACACACACACACACACACACACACATATATATATATATATATATATATATATATATATATATATATATATATATATATATATATATATATATATATATATATATGTATATATATGTATATATATATATATATATATATATATATATATATATATATATATATATATATATACGTATATATATATATATATATATATATATATATATATATATATATATATATATATATATATATATATATATATATATATATATATATATATATATATACATATATATGTATGTATATATATATATATTATATATATATATATATATATATATATATATATATATATATATATATATATATATATATATATATATATATATATATATATATATATATATATATATATATATATATATATATACGTATATGTATATATATATATATATATATATATATATATATATATATATATATATATATATATATATATATATATATATATCTAGGTAGTGAGAAAAGTGAAGAAGAAAGGAATGAGTTCTGGAATGAATTAACTAGGTGTGTAGAAGGACTGGGTAGAAGGAATTATGTAGTTGTTATGGGTGACTTAAATGCTAGAGTGGGTGCTGGAGAGGTAGAAGGTGTCATTGGGAAATATGGCGTACCAGGTGAAAATGAGAGTGGTGAGAGACTGGTAGATATGTGTGTTGAACAAGAGATGGTAATAAGTGCTAGCTTTTTTAAAAAGAAAGATAAAAATAAGTATACATGGGTAAGAGTGGCAAATGGAAGAGTAGTAGAAAGGGCATTAATGGATTATGTGTTGATAACTAAAAGAATGTTTGGAAGATTGAAAGACGTGCACGTGTTTAGGGGTATGGCTAACGGTATGTCTGATCGTTTTTTTGGTGGAAGGAAAATTAGTTTTAGCAAAAGAGTGGGGGAATAGAGTAGGTGAATGTAAAAGGGAGCTAGTGAGGGTTGAAGAGCTAATAAAACCGGGGGTAAAAAGTAAATATCAGGAAAGGTTGAAAATGGCATATGATGAGGTGAGAGTAAGAGAAACTGGTAATTTAGAGGAGGAGTGGAAGTTAGCAAAAGAAAATTTTGTTGGGATTGCAAGTGATGTATGTGGCAAGAAGGTTGTTGGAGGCAGCATGAGGAAGGGCAGTGAATGGTGGAATGAAGGAGTGAAGGTAAAAGTGGAAGAGAAAAAGAGAGCTTTTGAAGAATGGCTGCAGAGTAATAGTATAAAGTATAAAAAATATAGAGAGCAAAAGGTGGAAGTAAAGCGCAAGGTACGTGAGGCAAAGAGGGCAGCTGACCTGAGGTGGGGTCAGGGACTGGGTCAGTCATATGAAGAGAATAAGAAGAAGTTTTGGAAAGAAGTGAAGAGAGTAAGGAAGGCCGGCGCAAGAATTGAAGAGACAGTGAAAGATGGAAATGGAAGGTTGTTAAAAGGAGAGGAGGCAAGGAAAAGGTGGGCGGAATATTTTGAAAGTTAGCTGAATGTTGAGGATGATAGGGAGGCAGATATAATTGTGGTTCCAGGTGTTGAGGTGCCAGTGATGGGAGATGAGAATGAGAGAGAGATTACAATAGAGGAAGTGAGGAGAGCACTAGATGAAACGAGAGTAGGAAAAGCATCGGGTATGGATGGTGTGAAAGCTGAGATGTTGAAGGAAGGGGGTGTGACTGTACTTGAATGGTTGGTGAGATTGTTTAATGTGTGTTTTGTGTTGTCAATGGTACCAGTAGATTGGGTCTGTGTATTGTACCACTATATAAGGGTAAGGGAGATGTGCATGAGTGTTGTAATTCAAGAGGTATTAGTTTGTTGAGTGTAGTTGGAAAAGTGTATGGTAGAATACTGATTAATAGGATTAAGGATAAAACAGAGAATGCAATCTTGGAAGTACAGGGTGGTATTAGAAGAGGTAGGGGTTGTATGAATCAGATTTTTACAGTTAGGCAGATATGCGAGAAATATTTAGCAAAAGGTAAGGTGTATGTTGCTTTTATGGATCTGGAGAAAGCATATGATAGAGTTGATAGGGAAGCAATGTGGAATGTGATGAGGTTATATGGAGTTGGTGGAAGGTTGTTGCAAGCAGTGAAAAGTTTCTACACAGGTAGTAAAGCATGTGTTAGAATAGGAAATGAGGTGAGCGATTGGTTTCCGGTGAGAGTGGGGCTGAGACAGGGATGTGTGATGTCGCCGTGTTTGTTTAACTTGTATGTTGATGGAGTGGTGAGAGAGGTGAATGCTAGAGTGCTTGGAAGAGAGTTTACTTCCGAGAGATACTAACCAGGAAGCATGACCCCTTAGCCCAAAAATGCCTTTGAACCAATGACAATTTGATACTAAGAAGATGGAAAAGTAGGAGCTACAGGCAGGATGGACACACCTGGAGGAGGAGTCGACAGTTATCTGGCAAAGAGAACCAGATACCTTGTTATGTATTACAACCCAGTCCTCCCCAGAAGGACATTCTTAAAAATCCAGTGCATCTCTTCATACTAATGGCCATTCAGCAAATACCCTGGCCATTATATAGAATGATGACGATGAGTCTTTCTAAAGGTTTGTCCTCTCACAAACATCAAGTTGCTATTAAGGTGCATGAACTCCTGGTGCAAAAGAAAAGATTCAAAACAGAAGACATCATTGGTAATAACAAGATTATTGACAATGCCCCAGACGGCAGAAGACTAAGGATCCTGGAGTCCCTGCTCATAAAACAGAAAAAGCCGAATCTCAATAACATGCAAGAAATATTCCTCTTCCCCTACTGCCATAGAAACACCAACTAACCACTCACCAATATAGACGAGCATGAGACAATCAGGGACTCGACAGTCTGTGAATTAGACTCTCCCGGCGAGGGCCTCAGTCTATCTTGGGACTCACTAGATCTTAGGGCGGAGGGGTAGAACAGTTTGCCTGACACTGAACCTAGCTCATTGACCGTCTTGGCCAATCAACGCCCAACACTGGGAGCCCACCTTAGCATTACCAAGACCCCACCTAACCTTCATGGCTATGAGTGTAGCAGCAGCCTTACTGTGACGGATGCGTTCTTGGCCAGCGCCTCATTCAATGGGAGAGCAGCTATGTCCCGGACTCGGTACTACCTTCGCTCATGTGGTCCAATCAACGACCAGCGCTTAAAGTGAATATCGCGCTAACCTTTATAGATAGAGCCAACCCCGCTTACTTCCTCCAACTTGTAATAATAATAATAATAATAAAAATAATAATAATAATAATAATAATAATAATAATAATAATAATAATAATAATAATAATAATAATAATAATAATAATGGAAAACTTCAAGTTTTTTTTTTTAGTTTAGAGAAATGCATATAAAAAAAGAGCTCAATACTTCGTTTGTGAGATTACATGCTAGTTTGGCATCAGAGAAGTAATTTGATTTCTGTTCAAGTCTGCCAGGATGAGGAAGCAGATTTTATTTTTTTTGTATCGACAGATCTCATTCACTTCCTTCCTTAACAGATACTAGTTAAGACAAACAAAACGAAACATTTTAAAGACAAATTCAGTCATTGTCAAGGAAATATACGTAAAGAATTGAATATTGTTCATGAAATGATTCCAAACCCAAATGTCAATAACCCTGTATTCAATTGTGACAATAAAGTAGAAAAGGCTGAGGAATTTAATGAGTACTTTTTAAACGTTGGAAAGACAGCTTATAAGAAATCACAAGAGAATGCTCATGATAGTGACAGAGACCAGATACCAGTAAAAAACGAATCAACTGAAGATATGATTAGCTTTTTAGACCTCAGACAGTTGATGTTAATACAGTTATTCTCACAGTAAAGAATTTAAAGGACACAAATTCAGTAGGATCAGATGGAATACCCCTTTGTTTCATTCGAGATGCCTTACCTGTAATATCCTTTTATTTAACAATAATGATAAATACCTCAATGATAGCTGGTGTTTACCCCGATAAATGGAAGCTGCCACATGTTGTATCATTTTACAAGAGTGGTGACCTGAAAAACGTTGAAAACTACCGACCTAAATCTCTTCTTCCTATTTTGTCGAAAATATTAGAGAAAATAGTAGCAAATCAATTACTTGAATATCTTGAACAAAATAAATTATTTTCCTCTACGCAATATGGATTTAGACCCCATCTGTCTAATGAAATGACATTACTTAAGCTATCGGAAAGGATTTATAAAAATATTGACCAGCAAAAGGTAAACTTACTTTTATTGTTAGATATTTCAAAGTCTTTTGATAGCGTTAGCCACGATATTTTGTCAAATAAGTGTAGGAAAATGAAAATTAGATTATTTTTAGTTTAGTAATTATTTACAGAATCGTGTTCAAATAGTCAGACTAGATAATACTATCTATTCTCGTAAGCAAGTACATTTTGGAGATCCCCAGGGCTCTATTTTAGGCATCATGCTCTTTCTTATTCACGTCAATGATATGCCTCATATCATACAGGAATATTTCAAATATATGGCCAAATTTTTATAAGACTATCTTCTCGTACAATATGTAGACGATAGTCAATTTTTAATTACAGGTAGTATAAATGATATACCCACTCTTATCACAAAGGCACAAGCTATATTAGAAGCCGGACTGCGATATTTTCGATTAAACGGTTTAAATGTAAATGAATCAGAAACTAAATTCATATTTATTGGTACAAGGCAATATACATCACAAATCCCATTAGATACCGTTCTAAACTTTAACGGCCATCAAATTGAGAGAAATTTACACCTAAAAAATCTGGGCATTCATTTTTACCAATGTTTGATTTTTGATGTTTATGTATCTGATATATGTAGAAAAATAAATGGAACGTCAATATATTTAAACAGAATCAAAGACAGACTAGATATTAACATGAGGGTGATGGTAGTTCAGTCTTTTTCACTGAGGATAATAAATTCTTGTTCAAAGATTTGGATAGTACTACAATCACTTACCTACCTAATATAATATTTCTTTCCTATACCTCCAAATGAAGGTGTATTTTGATATGGATGAATCTCTTGGGTTTCTTATCATAGTTATCAACTGAATTACTACATTGGCTGGATGGGGTGTTAAGCATTCCGAAAAGGCCCCCTCGAGTTCAATCTATTTTCTTAAGCTAGATCATCTTAGCTAACAAAAAAAAAAAAAAAAAAAAAAAAAAAAAAAAGTAAGGTGGGCTTCTTAAATGAGCCTGCTTCTCCTACAATGAGGTCAAAAGGTCATGACATCATTATAACGGTGAAACCTGCATGGCAGAGATTGGTGATATGAACACTTATGACTCAAAATTATCATAATAATTTTTGAGTAGTGGCCATAGCAAGAAATAGCCTTTTCCTCTGCTACTGTTGCCAGAAAAGTAGCAAAATTTAACAGTAAAATAAAATAAAAGGGTTGTTTCTAAATTTATACAGATAAAGATATAAAAAAAGGTTTATTCTTAAACTAGACCATATGGGCTAACAAAAAAACTAAGGTGGACATCTGGAATCAGGCTACTTTTCCCACAATGGCATCACAAAATCAAGACATTTCACCTGTTGAGACTCTCAATTAATAACCTTTTGAAATAACCTACTTACCAGACTTTTAGTTTTGTTGTTAGGCCTTATATAGATAGTAGATAGTATCATATAATACAACTCCCGTCAGTTATTTAAGCCTAATTATCTAGCATACATACTATAATAATATTCACAAACATTTACATTTTATTCATTCAACTACAGAAAGTTAGACTCTCTACATGGCAGAACCCCTCAACTAATTTCTGTCTCCTCGTCATTCTCATTCCCTATAAACCGGATCGATATATCAAAGTTGGTACGATACCTTTCTCATAAAGAGCTCTATTTACACTCATTCCTAAACTTCTATTCTTTTCCACTTCCTTTACTCTCCTCATTGCTTTATATGCATCATTGAATTTCTGACGTACATCTGCTTCCACTCCACCCGTAGTAGAAACAACAGACCACAAGTACTTTGTACCAACCGTGTTTCACACAATTGTACATAATTCCTTTTGTATATATTATGCTTGTATCTTCGTTCTTCCCTCGCACTAAAACGAACATGAAAATTCATGTCTTGTTTTTCCTCTGTAATATTGTCTGTCTTGTGAACTTGTTATGTCCTTTTGCCTTGAGGTTTTGTATGTAAGGAGAGTGTTCTATAATAATATAACTCAGTCGATTGCTTCCTGCCTTTGAGTTCACAATCTCTCTCGGTTCCGTCACATTGGTGACCCCGGAAGTCGACTCGCTCCCACTGCCTTCCACCCCCACCTCCCTCGCCCCTCCATCGTTAGTACTATGGCGGACTCTACTACAGCAGTTGGCGCTGCGGCCGCCCCATTGAAACTTTCACCGTTCGCCAGGGGAGAAGCATTTGCTTGGTTTCAGCGCGCAGAAGTCCAGTTTCGCATCAACGGCGTGACTCGCTCAACCCCCAAAGCAGATTATGTTCTCGCGGCGATACCCGAGGACACCTTCCCGGAAATATCCGACTGGCATTGTGAACAAGGAGACACCCCAATAGCGTATGACGCCCTCAAAACATACCTTCTGCAGCAGTAATTGCCATCGCCAGCCGCCCATGTAGCAAAGTTTTTTCAGCTCTCGCAACAACCGTTGGGGACCAAAGGGCTTCGCTTGCCCTCAGGGAAATGACCAGTATCACTCGCCTTCAACCTGCCGCAGACGGCTCTCCTCGAGAAGTGAACCTACTTCGTGCCCTTTGGATACACCGTTTACCCGGACCTATATGTGCTGCCATACTCGATGTGGATAGTTTACCCATAAAGGACTTGATGACCAAAGCCGACGCCCTTATGGACAGCCACTTCAAGACCTCCATCAACACCTCCACCCCTGACGAAGAGGATGCCTATTCAGCGTCAAGTGAAGCTGACATGAATGCCGTAAAACATACACGCCCACACCGTGACTTGCCAAAGCAGAGACAAAGCTGCCCACTACCCACTAATCGCTCGCGCCCCAACAAACGACTTCTACAGCCACTTACTACCTCCCATCGGCCGCAGTATTGCTACTACCTCTTCAGATTCGGGCAACTGCGAAGAAATGTGCCGAGGATAATCAGTGGCCAAAAAACGTGTAAGTAGGCCATCGCTCGTGGCGGTGGCCTCCCGTGTTTCTAATCTTTTCTTTTTACAGGATGCAGGAACGGGCGTGCAATTTTTGGTAGACACGGGTGCTTGGCGTTCTCTTTTGCCAAGGAAACTCTTCAAGACACGACGTAGTCTGTCTACATCTGCCGACATCCGCTTGGTAGCTGCCAACGGATCTGCGATACCCACCTACGGTTACAAGAACCTCACATTATCGTTCGGAAACGGTAAATTCAATTGGAAGTTTCTCGTTGCTGACGTCACCATGCTAATCCTCGGTGCGGATATCCTCTCTAATTTCCACCTTTTGGTCGACGTCGCCCACCAACGATTGGTCAATGCAGACTTGTACTTGTCAACACCTCTTCAACCCGCCCCCTCTAACCTCACTCTCCACATTAGTGCACCCACGGATGCCTATGCCCACCTCCTCACGTCGTACCCAGAAGTTTAGCGTCCAGAACTTCGCAAAACGCACACGGTTCAAGCCAAGCACGGTATTTATCACCATATCAAGATGACGGGACCCCAAGTCTTCGCAAAATTCAGACGTCTGGCACCGGAACGATTGGCAGCCGCCAAACAGACGTTCGCCGAAATGGAAGAAAAACTGCTCCCTCCGTCCGTGCGGGGATTACAGGCGCCTGAACATGCAAACAGAACCAGATCACTACCCCCTCCCAAACATTGCCGACGTGACCTCCTACCTGCACAAAGCAAAGGTTTTCTCTACGCTCAATCTCCTGAAGGGGTATTATCAGGTGCCTATGAACCCAGAAGACATCCCTAAGACTGCCATCACCACTCCGTTTGGTACATACACCTTCAATTTCTCCTATTTTGGCCTTCGTAATGCTGGGGCCACGTTTCAACGTCTCATGGAGGGCATCTTAGGGGACCTCCATTTCTGTGTATGTTATGTGGACGACATACTGGTGTTCTCCTCCTCAAAAGAGGAACACCTCCGTCACCTGCGCATTGTGCTCGACCGCCTGCAACAAAACGGCCTTGTAGTCTGGTACGACACGTGTACCTTTGGCGCCAATGAAGTATCGTTCTTAGGGCACCGCATCACTCATGAAGGTGTCCACCCCCTCCCTGAGAAGGTAGCAGCCGTTCAGAACTTCCCCGTGCCCTCGACCGTCAAAGCTCTACAGGAATTCTTGGGCATGATCAACTATTATCACCGTTTTCTGCCAGCCATTGCCACCACTCTTGCTCCCCTCTACGCCTCCCTCAAGGGCAAGCCGAAGGACCTGAAGTGGGGTCCCCTTCAAGAAGCAGCCTTTTGCAATGCAAAGAAGGCCCTATCAACTGCTGCGGCTCTCACTTTTCCTATCCCACAAGCCCCTCTCCTTCTCTCCACCGATGCCAGCGACGTCGCTATTGGTGCAGTATTCGTGCAGGTGGTCAAAGGCTCGCCCCGCCCATTGGCCTTCTTCAGCAGAAAACTGTCCAAGACAGAATCGGGTTATTCTACCTTCGATCGAGAATTGCTGGTGGTGCACTTGGCTGTCAGTCACTTTCGCCATTTCTTAGAAGGTACGCCCTTCGTCAATCGCACAGACCACATGCCTCTGGTGCACGCCTTCACCCGGCAGTCTGACGCCTTTTCCGCCCGTCAACGTCGACATCTCTCCGCCGTGGCTGAATACAATTGCACCCTCCAATACGTCCCTGGGAAAATGAATCCTGTTGCCGATGCCCTGTCAAGAAACATGTTGGGTGCCCCCTACCCACATCACAAGGACATCGTTACCTTTTTACCGTCATCGACCGCTCGACTCGTTGGCCTGAAGCCATTCCCATGGAAACTGCAACGTCCGCCTCAAGTACATCTGCCTTACTCTCTGGATGGATTTCAAGATTCGGTATCCCTGAGCATAATACTTCTGACAGGGGAACCACTTTCACCTCTATATTGTGGACGTCATTAGCGAGTCTCCTGGGCATCACCCTACATCAGACAACGGCCTACAACCCCGCTGCCAATGGAATGGTTGAACGTTTTCATCGCACCCTCAAAGCAGCTTTGATGTCCCACTGCAAGGATTGCAACTGGTTTACTCAGCTTCCCTGGGTCCTCCTGGGACTAAGGACCACTCCTAAAGAGGCCCTCGACGTCTCGGCAGCTAAAATGGTGTATGGCGACCCGTTGGTCGTCCCTGCCGAATTTTTTCCTTCTACAACCTCCTCCAACAATCTCCAGCGCATACGTCACGTCGTGGGAAAATTTACTCCGTGCCGTCAGACTTACAAGCCCCCAGCGAAGCATCACACACCAACGAACTTGCACTCTGCAACGCACGTCTTCCTGCGCAACGACACCAGCAAGCCACCACTAATGCTCCCTTACACGGGCCCTTTCCTTGTGATCCGAAGCAGTCCGAAAGCATTCCTCCTAAACATTCGGGGCAAAGAAGACTGGGTCTCCATTGATCGTCTAAAACCTGCTTATCTTCTGCCAGATGACCTGCCTACAGTTCGCCTCTAGATCAGGGCGCCCTATTTAACATGTACAGTATGTCATTTTTATGGGGGGAGCCATGTACCAACCGTGTGTCACACAATTGTTTATAATTCCTTTTGCATATATTATGCTTGTATCTTCGCTCTTCCCTCGCACTAACACGAACATGAAAATTCATGTCTGGTTTTTCCTCTGTAATATTGTCTGTCTTGTGAACTTGTTATGTCCGATTGCCTTGAGGTTTTGTATATAAGGAGAGTGTTCTACAATAATATAACTCAGTCGATTGCTTCCTGCCTTTGAGTTCACAACCTCTCTCGGTTCCGTCACAACTTAAACTTACTTAAGTACCTCTCAATTCAAATTGATATACAACGTAGCACCATCCTCTCTTTTCGTGCATCCCATTACCATACTTTCACCCATTTTGACTTTCAACTTTCTTCTCTGAAATAACCATCCAAACTCTGTTACTAATGGACACAGCTTTTCGAAGTCTGTAACTAATACAGTAACATCCGCAAACAGCAATCACTTCACCCTCATTCATGGTTACTCTCGTCGATCAATTTCAATCCTCGATCAAGCAATCGAGGATTCATATATCTCACAACTCCATCAACAAATAAATTGAAAAACCATGGTGACATCACACATCCCTTTTTCAGCTCAAATTTCACTGGTAACTATTCACTCACTTCATTTCCTATCTTAACACAAGTTATACTGCCTATGCAGAAAATCATCACTGCTTGCAGCAACCTTCCACTAAATCCATATAACCTCATCACATTCCAAACCTATTCTTATCGACTCTATGATACACTCATTCCAGATCAATATACACAATACACACCTGTTCGACCTTTGCTAAATATTCCTCGCATATCTGCCTAATTGTAAAAATCTGACCCATACGGCCCTACCTCATCTAACACCACCCTCTAATTCTAAAATTATATCCTCTGTTTTCTCTTTAATTCTATTAATTAGCATTCTATGAATAACCTGTCCAATAACACTCCACAACCTAATGCCCCATGAATTACAACACTCAGGAAACTTTCCATTACCTTTGCATAGCTTAACATTACACAGACACACCCAGTCCACCGGTATCATTGGCAACAAAGGACATATAATAATATATCTCCCCAGCCTTTAATAATATTCAGTCCACCTCCTCCTTGCCTCTTCTACTTTCAACAGACTTCTGAGCATGCATAGTATAATACGAAGTCCGTCCTGTTAAATCTTTTTATGGTCATATTTAGTTTTAACCTTTATTACATACCAGATAGCTGAATGACTGTGGGTTTCAAAAGTCAAAATGGGAAATATTTTGCAGTGATAGTTCTTATCTTCACATATTAATTGAAATTTCTTAACAAAAGAAATTTTTTTCATTGTATTGAGTAATTCTTAAGAAAGATTTATCAATAATTTATTAATTCGACTGTTTGTTCTATTAAAGAATACATGACATAAGTATATATATTCTCATCTAATGCCTATTGCTTGTTATTAGAAAAAAATATTTGTATTTGGTGTACAAATTCAATAAAATATAAGTAAATAACTGCATAATTAAAAGTATGAGAATCTCACGTTATTAAAAAGTTCCATATATCGTGAAGTACTAGGTTATTGACTAAATGAATACGAACACTTCTTTGATATATGCTAGCACTCATAATATGTAAAAAATTTTCTTATTACAGTCAAGAATCTGAGAAGGCAATTGAGTATGTTTTAGGAATTAGACGCGCCTGACCACTGGGAACTAGTAGAGGTAATGGATACTGATCATATTTTATTCATTAAAATTGGTAATAATTAAAGACTAATAAATTCTCATGAGAATATGGAGGACCAAAAATACATAAACTACTGAAAACAAAGCTAGTGTTGACCTTTTCTGGTGACAGAAAACTGTTTTCATTAACCAGCATATAAGAGCTTCCAAAATTAGATTTGCTTGCACACACAAACACGCACACATGCATACATGAGCACACTTATAACTTTACAGATTCACTATTTGATATAATGAAATCTATATTTACAATGTAACTATTGAGATCAATAACTGGATTTCATTAGCTAGAATTAATATTTCTACAAAAAAGAGGTTTATTTTTCATATATTACAATCTATATATATATATATATATATATATATATATATATATATATATATATATATATATATATATATATATATATATATATATATATATATATATATATATATGTACATGTATATATATATATATATATATATATATATATATATATATATATATATATATATATATATATACATATATATATATATATATATATATATATATATATATATATATATATATATATATATATATATATATATATATATATATATATATATACACACACACATATATATATATACAATATATATATATATATATATATATATATATATATATATATATATATATATATACACACACACACACACACACACACACACACACATATATATATATATATATATATATATATATATATATATATATATATATATATATATATATATATATATATATATATATAGACTACATCAACTTACTGTATTCAAAAATATGTTTAACTATATATATATATATATAAATATATATATATATATATATATATATATATATATATATATATATATATATATATATATATATATATATATATATATATATATATATATATATAAACATATTCTTAAATACAGTAAGTTGATGTAGTTTATATTTATTTAGATATTCGATTAGCTTTCCTAATCTATAGATATTTAGATCTGCTTTCTTAAAGCTGCTTTCTGATTTACATAGATAGGCTTATTCTTTAGTCGTAATATTTAATCCCACTCTTTGAATCAACAACTCAGATAAAAAAGGGCATCTTATATCCATGATTTTTCTCTCCAAGCAGATTACCCAACAGGACTAACAGTAAGCTTTTATGTCAGTTCCCTACTTGTTTATCAAGATTTATTTACCTTTGGATATATTCTACAATAAAATAAAAGAAAACCAATGTTATTGCTGTCATCTCAGTTTATAATTATTTTTTGTAAAAATTGTAAAAGGCTTTACTTAATATAAGATAAAACTTATTTTTTTAGCAAAGAGTATCTATAACATATATTTTCCGATATCCCTGCTTAGGTAAAACTCATTATTCAGGTAAAAGTTCTATCTTTCATATTTACATTTTCATATTGGTTAAACGAATAATAAAAAAAAAAAACAGTGGAATTTTGTCGACCTTATCTAACTGGATTTTATTATTCAATTTGCAGTTTTGCTGTCCTTCCAGGGTTGAATATTTAAGATCCTTTTGGAGTCTAAAAGGTTATTCATTCTACATAAGCTGAATATTTCTAGTGTGTTTCACCATTTATCCTAATATATTATTCTTTCCTCTCTTTTTAGTTGATATTTACTGGAAAATAGCTGTGGTAAATGTTCTGAAGTATTTGCGACAAAGTAATATATAAAATTTCAAACCAGCCATCAATTCATTCTTTGATCAGTATTTCTGTTTTATGGGGAAAATTTGTCACAGGAAATAACTGATTTATAATAACTTTATGCGTGATAACAATATCACATATATCTAGTAACCATTGCTCAAATAGAGCTTTTGAGTAAATTTCATTATATTTCATTATTGTTAAATGAATCTGACCTTATTCGTTTGGTAGGACATTCATTTTATCAAAGAGGTATATTGTCTTTCCTCCTAGATAATAGTGGAAATGCCTCGTTAATTTTCAGTTTAATATTCAGATAATACCAAAAAAAACATTAAACTTTAAAGCATAACATCAATAAAGACGATAAAATTAGAAGGGATTGCTTGTTAATTCCCTTTAATTAAATTACAACGAAACATATCAAATGGTATTTCCTAAGTTAATTTCTTCTTCTCTAAATAAGCAGAGGTTAGTGTTACGTATATAGAGAAACTATAACAATCATGTAATGTTATTTTTTTAATTAGATATGCAGTTATTCAAATGATAATTGGATACATATGAAATTAAAGAAGAAACACAAATTATCATCGAGTTAACATGGAATTGGAGAAATCAACTCCTTCAAACTCTCTTAATAGGAAACTTACTATGAGATTCAGGGCCTCTGTAACACGTTTTTTTCGCAATAACTTTTTTTCTATGAATTTTATAAATATAATGCTTATTCAGAATGCACATAAATTTTGACTATATTCTGCATTACGTAGCTTGATAAATTTGGTACTTTATTAAGTAAAAGTGACGATTTTTGAAGACGGGCCAACTTACTCAGAGAAAAGGTTTCGAACGCACTCGTTACGTAA
>NC_090735.1:152934798-152936457 GCF_036898095.1 Palaemon carinicauda | reverse complement strand
TATACATATATATATATGTATATATATATATATATATATATATATATATATATATATATATATATATATATATATATATATGTATATATATATATATATATATATATATATATATATATATATTTTTATATATACATATATATATATATATATATATATATATATATATATATATATATATATATATATATATATATATATATATATATATATATATATATATATATATATATCACACACTCCTTTAAGGAAGGACTGGAACGTCCCCTGCTAGGGGTTTTTAACTTGAGTCTGAAAGATTAACTTGAGGGTGGATTAAAATGACTTCTAGAAGGGCTAGAAACACGTTCTTTGGATCAAAATGGGGGTTTTTGATGATGGTGAGTTCAATAGTAACATTTTCAACACCACCTGGGGTCATCTTCGAGGTCTAAAGGGTCATTTATCAAGGTCAAATTCGTGAATTTTGGTAATATTTGCTCCTTTTTTTGTGTGTAACTCATGAATGGTGAAAGATAGCCGATTATAGTATGAGGCAAGTCTGCAGAGCTGTCCGAATTTAATATATATTGTAATATATCGCCCTATAAGAAAGGACTGGAACATCCCCTGATCAGGGTTTTTAACTTAAGTCTGAAGGATTAACTTGAGTCCTGGACTAAAATTACTTCTACGAAGGGCTTGAAACACGTTTCTCTTAGTCAAAATGGGGGTTTTTGAGGACGGTGAGTTCAATAGTGACATTTTCAACACCACCTGGGGTCATCTTCATCATCTTCAAGGTCAAAAAGGTCATATTTCAAGGTCAAAATATTGAATTTTGTCATTTTTACTCGTTTTTGTGTGTAACTCATAGTTGGTGAGGGATGGCTGATTATAATAAGAGGCAAGTTTGTATTTCTGTCCAAATTTAATATATATTGTCAAATTTTGTATTACTCAAACATTTCAAACAAGCCCTAAAACAATGAAACACTAAAATAAGAAATAAAGAACGGTATTTCTCATCACAACAAAACTCAAAGACATTAACATTTGATTAGATGAACATCGCTAGATTGAGAGCTTTTCTTGCCTCCTGAGGCATCTCACAGCCTTTTCTTTGTCACTTACATTGAGAACCTGAGCTTTCAATAGAATGTTGGCTAAAGTCGTACATGCTGCATTATTAGTAGCTAAAGGTGCATCTACAAAAGATAATAATTCAGCAAAATGAAAGCCGCAATGCATTTTAGTCATGGCAAGCAAAATATAGGCATTATGTACAAAAAAGACAGTTGAGATACTAGGCACACTCAGTCCACCTCTATTCAAATGATATAAGAACTCAGATGACACCTCGTTACCATCTTCATCATCCATGATATCCTCCATACTAGTGCTATTACAATATTTATGAACAAGGTACCCAGCCAAATATACAACTTTATGCTTAAGGTTATCAGCAGACCTCAAGAGCTCCCGAGTGTCTTGAGGAGTGATCTCGTCAATGAGTTCACTTCGCTCATCTGGATTTATGGTAGAAGTAATATTCTTGTCGCAATCAAGCACAAGAGAACTAGATTCTGGCATAATGTCATGCTTTAGAAGTGTCTGCAAATTTGTAACTTTTGCTGCACCCATAATGTCAACTACATCAATGTAGAAGTTTCCACCACT
>NC_090735.1:152912298-152922298 GCF_036898095.1 Palaemon carinicauda | reverse complement strand
TGTATGTATAATTAATCTAACCGAAGTATTATACATATTATATCTGGCCCTTTTATTTTTTGGTTGTTATGCTCACTTAATAAGGATGCGAACAACTTCAAAATTGAGGTAATGTGAGTTCATTAACTATGATTATTTATTTATTCTATTTTCAGAGCTAAGGCAGGAAGAGCAAATATTTTGCAGAATTAATTAGTCCTCCGGAACTAATTTGTCTGGAAGAGGTTTTTCCTGTGTAAACTCATCAAAAAAGAGAGAGAGAGAGAGAGAGAGAGAGAGAGAGAGAGAGAGAGAGAGAGAGAGAGAGAGAGAGAGACATTCTTGACAATACCACTTCCTAAACTTCGTTTGATAAACCAAATATGTAGAGAATTTACACAAAAACAAACGATATATATATATATATATATATATATATATATATATATATATATATATATATATATATATATAATATATATATATATATATATATATATATATATATATATATATATATATATTGTAATACATAATTACTCTAACTATTTTGTTCGTGGCTTATGTCATTTGTTTTAATTAAGCTACGAAAAGTTCTCTTGGAACATTCTTTTATCCCCGGCCGAGGTTTTGTTTGTGTTCATTTGTATAGTGTTTATTTGCCATATTTTTTTTTCTCTGCCTTTCATGTTTTGTGGAGTGAACTTCCCATCCTCAGTGCTTCGCTTGTCGAACTGTCCCATTACGTGGTTATGATTTCGCTCTCTCTCCCTTTACCTTGAGTGCGTTTTTGGGGAGCGGGCAGAGAGTATCGGCTCCCCAGCAGAGGAGGTCTTTTAGCATTTTTCACGTCTTATATATCGGAAGATATGTGTTCCTGATCCTGCAGTTACCATTGAATTTGAGAGGCTCCTGCTAATGAATTTTAGCCTTACTTATAAGCATTGCTGTTGCTTTTGTGCTGCTGCTTGCCACTGCTGCTGGCTGTTGCCGTGTGTTTGACCTCCTGGAGTTGTGAAGAGGCCTTCTAGTGGCAAAGAACGGTAAGTGGACCGTATATATTCTTCCCTCGCCTGCTTACATAATATAAACAATTTACGTTACCCTGGTGACCCCCTCGATGCCAGAACACCCCTAGTGATCCGGAAATAGTACAATAGATATTATTAGATTAAAGTAAATTCATTATAATTTGATTATAAGTTGTTAATACTTTTCCAACCTTTTGATCTTGTTTTAGTTTTTAGTTTATTAATAAGCCAGTGTCATTCTTACTATGAGATTCAGGGCCTCTGTAACACGGTTTTTTGGACTTTGCTCCTTATCAAAGCATCGGATGTAGCTGAAAGTTGACATATGTATATTTTACAACCACACACAAATTTTGTCAGCATTATCAATAACCTAAACACAATAGTTTTAATTTTTATAGAGTAAAAATTATCTAGCCGACGCCATGGCCAGTGATAACGAGCCAAGAGTCGAAAACATTCACTACGTAAGCAATGTAAACACTTTTTGACAAAATTTTGCCCCGCCCATCCACCAGACACCCATTCAACTTCTTCCATCGGCTCTGAAACCCATAACAGTCAAGAATGGCTAACAGGATTTGGAATTGCCCCCGTGGTTGCAAAACTGCATTTGTGTTACGACTTGCAACTTTATACAGTCAAGAGAAAGCCCGTGGCCATATTTACTATAGCCTGAATGGGTAATTATTCAGTTTCTAGTTTAAATCCAATGTTTATAGTCTGATTTGTATTTAGCGTAACAGGATTATAATACTTGTAATGTCATTCAGGCTTTTGAACATTTCTATTAACTATTCACTATGCCACCAAAAGAGAGAGAAAGAGAGGGATTGTATTTTGTTAAAATAAGATTTTTGTGCTAAAATCTCCATCAGACCAACCGTGTTAGCTATGTTTTGGGCATGACTGCATTTTATAAATAAATCCTGAATAGTTTTAGGAGTTTTATTTGTACATCTAATGGGAATTTATAGAAGTGAAGTGAACATAATTCATTTATCCTTTAAAATAATTACTACATGTAGCAAAACAAATAGTAGTAAAGATGATAATGCAATGAAGGAATGATACCATACTTTATCTTTAGCTTCAACATCGGCAATAACATACCCAGTTGCCATAATTTGTCAGCTTAATGAAATAACCTATCATCTAAAGTTAAACTTAATTTCTGAGGAGGCCATGGCTTATTGCACAGTGAAAGAATATGACAAAGACTTTATGAATGGCGGAACGATACATAAATGTGGGTGGGGTATATGTGCTAGCGTAGTAATACTACTGTACTGTAGCAGTAGTGCCGTAACAGTACTATACATGAATTAAACGTTTAGGCCAACTGCTGGGATCCTTGAGGATCATTTACCACTTCTTACAACTACTCGAAAAATTAGTTTTGATAGCCAGAATTTAAATTTTCTGATCCAACAATGCCCATGATAGCCTTCAGTGTTATCCTGAATTACAACGAGGCCAAAGTGGGTGGAGCCTCGTGAAGTCATCATTCTGACGATAATTACTGGTGAAGGTTTAAAGCCAAAATATGGTACCAGTTATTTATTTATTTTTTTCTTTTTTACAGTAAATACGTAGGTAGCTAGACAATAAATAAAAAATACTGGACATTAGATATAGCAGTTATCAAATCAAGCTGGTCTACTACGTTTTTGAAAATTACCAACTAATCCATACACCTTGTCAATCCGATTGTGACCTATAAAGTAGACTGTAATTTCTTAGGAAACTTATTCTGGGAGTTAGACTAATAATCGAAGTGTTTTTGTATTTATTAACATATTTTGTTCGTTTGTTCATTATGACAATTCTCAGTGGAGAGGTTTCAGAGTTCATAAAGGTTTACTGCTTTGCTTTTATTTACACTTTTGTGTTATTGTTGGCAGAGGTATAGCCTTCGTTACGTATAACCAATCATCGATCGAGAAAGAGAGAATAAATGCCGTCATAAGTTACGTAACGAGTGCGTTCGAAACCTTTTCTCTGAGTAAGTTGGCCCGTCTTCAAAAATCGTCACTTATACTTAATAAAGTACCAAATTTATTCAACCTACGTAATGCAGAATATAGTCAAAATTTATGTGTAGATATAATGTGCATTCTGAATAAGCGTTATATTTATAAAATTCATAGAAAAAAAGTTATTGCGAAAAAACCGTGTTACAGAGGCCCTGAATCTCATAGTAGTTTGATGAACTCTGTAGAGAGTCATATGACTTCTCAGTTTTGTTTTTGTTTACCACCTTCTCCCCCGGTATTAGTGAACTACTGAAGTGCCTTATTAACGATCGCTGTTTTTCTCTCCTATGAGCTGTGTTGACTCGAGTGAAAGGCTTGATCGAATGGTGGTGATAAGTGACAGAGTTAGTTCGAGTTCCTACTCACAGTCTGACGCTTTGCCACTCCATCTTGGTGACCTTTGGAGTTTTTGAAGCACTTCCTTCGCTACTTTGTGTGTGGTCGCTGGTGTTTGTCACCCGCGGCATTCATCAGCCCCGTCCCTTCCCTCGTTCGTCGGAGGATTTGCGAACGAGTTGGCCCGTTTCTACTGAGAACGGTGCGGTTTGCGACGTGCGAGATCCATTGAAGTCCCGGATTCTCGGAGGCTACCACCCTTGGCGTTCCTGTGGCATTTTGGATTGCCTTCAGGCATTGCAGCTTGATCTAGTTGACCTGCTCATCAGCGTCAGTGAGTTCTTGGAACTCGTGGAGATACGTAGGGCGGCATACTACAGGTATGAGATATTTTTATTGTTATTTACGACGATTGTGGATCGCCGAGTACCTGTAGGTGTGCACGCCCTTGTTTGCAGTACGGTCTTCTGGACCTTGGATGGTCTGATGGGACAATCTACCGAGCTTTTTGTGATTATTCTCTGTGTAAATTTGTAAGATTATTTGGTTTTTGTGATTTATCATTTATTAAGTTAAGTTTAACATTTAAGTTAGTTTGTTTGTGCTAGGTAGGAATAATATTAAGTTTCTCATTTATTTTCTTTTTCTTCCTTCTACCTATCTTAGTTTGTTAGGTTAGTTTTTCTGGCCAGTGATTTTGAAAGGTAGCTGCCTGAAATGTTGTATTTAAAGTCTTCCTATTTCTTAGCCTAGGGATTAACTCAGTTGTAGGTGATCTTTTAAAGATCTTAAGGTTGGCTTTCCCGCAATTTGTGTATTCATTAATTTGGTTTATTATCATTACCAAACCATTACTTATATTTTTTTTTTTTTTTTGTAAATAAATACTGTAACTTTTGTTGAGGTGTTTGTTCTTTTGTTCCCAAATTGCTGTGCTACATTTTTACTGACCGCAAATTCTGAATAGAAAGAACCCTTGAAATTACGGCCGTAAATACGACCTTAACAATCTGGCGACCGTGACAGGATTTGCGCTCAGGTGTACACAGTAGTTGGGACTTTGGAACGCTCCTCAGTGAGGGTTATAGTATTTATTTTTTTTTGGAAATACCTTTCCCTCCTATCACTATGGCTAATTTGGATGACTTTGAGTTTAGTCCTGCAGAGTTTTTAGGGTCAGCCGACTGTATTAGTCATTTACCAATACTAGGTAAGGAATATCTGGTTAGTTGTGCTAGATGGTTGGGTATTCCTTTCAAAGGGACTGATACAAAGAGGAAATTGCTAATAATGGTAAAGAACTGTGTCATGCAAGGTTCGGCTGAGGCTGAAGGATTACTTGGTGAAAATATTAGTGATAGAGGTAGTGAATTAGGAAATGATGATAGGGTAGTTGCAGATGATAATGGCATTAGTGGTGGTGCAGGTTTTTCATTATTTGACGATCCTCCTCAGACTGGAGTTATCTATGAAGGTCCGGCTAATTTGCTGCCAAAGGGAAATATAACCACAAACCCTTTCTTGTCTGAAGAGAATTTAGGGCCAGCAGTTCCTACTGTTCCTGTAAATTCTAATTCCAAGGAAATTCAGGAATATGACTTAATTTGTAAAAGGATAGAGTTGTTGAAATTGGAACATGCGGAGAACGAGAGGGTGAGGAGGCATGAGATAGAGATGGCCAACATTAATTTGGAAATGGCTAGGTTACAGGGGGCTCCAAACCAATTTAGTACCCCACGAGGTAGCCAGCCTGAAAGGTTTAATATTGGGGCTGCATTAAAATTGGTCCCCATTTTCCATGAAAGAAATGTTCCAGAATTCTTCAAGGCCTTTGAGAGGGTGTCTACACGATTGTCTTGGCCACCAGAGATGTGGACAGTGCTAATCCAGTGTAAATTGGTAGGCAAGGCAATCAGGGTATATAATGCCTTGGAGGAAGGAATAGCCAGGGATTATCACAAGGTAAAGGTACTAATTTTAAAACCGTATGATTTGGTCCCTGAGGCATACAGATTAAAGTTTAGAAATTTTGATAAACATCCTTCCTTATCGTATGTAGAATTTGCCAGGTTCAAGGAGGAACAGTTTGACGACTGGTTGAAAAGTTGTCAAGTTGTCACTTTTCCTTCCTTGAGAGAACTAATGCTTTTGGAGGAGTTTAAGAAATCTTGCTCCAAAGAACTAAGAATTTATTTGGAAGAAGTAAAGGTCACTAATTTAGGTAAGGCAGCTCAAGTGGCTGACGAATTTGTCTTGACTCATAGAGCAGGTTCAGGCAATTTCGTCAGCAAAGATAAAATTAATAATATAGTAGAGTCAGCGAATTTTCATAAAGGAATAAGAGGTGATAATAATAAGCCTAAGAATTCAGTGGTTTAAAATAATTTCACTGCTAGTAACAATGGAAGATTCACGGGTAAACCTGGTACTCGTGTATTTTCCAATGGAGGTAGTTCGGGAACGAGAAACAATAATGTGAAGACTTGTTTCTGGTGTAAGAAACCCGGTCATTTCCAGGCTCAATGTCAAGCCTGAACAAATTATCTTCAAAAAAATAATCCTGTGGCTTTAATGCCAAGTACATCTCCTGACGTAAAATTACCCATAATTAGTAGTGATAGTGGTAGTAATTGTACGCCTGGAGATGGAAATAATAATCCACAGGAATGACTGAAGTATGATAAATACATATGGCCTGGTAAAGTAATATATAATTCTGTCATTATTGATGTTAAGTTCTTGAGAGATACAGGGTCTGCTCGTTCGTTAGTGCTGGAAAGCAGTTTGAAGGGTTTGGTGAAGTATTCAGGGAACTTTATTGTTCTGGGAGGTTTCCCGAACACAATAGTTTCGGCTCCTTTAGCAGAGGTAATGTTGTCATTCCCTGGGTATTATGGAAAGATAGTGTTGGCCGTTGTTGAGAGTATTCCTATAGCTGGTATTGATGGCATATTAGGAAATGATATGGTTAATAGTGATGGCCAGGAATTATTTCCAATATTGTCAATCAATAAGTGTCCAGTGGCGGTTACAATTAGAGCTGCAGCAAGAGCTGCAGACTTATTAAATAATGATGAAGAGTTAAATTTGAGTAGTTTAGAGGTAGACGTAGATGTAGGAAGACCCGGGTCATTAGTAAGTAATGTAGTAAGTAGTGATAATATAATTCCAGATTGGGATCGAACAGCTTTTATTGAAGCCCAGAAAAGAGAGTATAATTTTAATTTGGGTGATACTTCTGACTTGACAAAGCCTCGATTCTGGGTAAAAAAAAAGGGCCTGTCATATAGGGTGAGTCGTCCCCTGGTTGCTAATGATCCCCAAATATCTCTTATTGAGCAAATAGTAGTGCCTTCTCACTTTCAGAGACAAATATTAAATATATCTCATGATGATGCATTCTCTGGTCATTTTGGCGTCTGGAAGACGTTCTGTCGGTTGGCTAAATGTTTTTGGTGGCCAGGAATGAAATCGTCAGTAAAACAATATGTGAAAGAATGTCCAGTGCGCCAAGGGGTAGGTAAACCTAATCAGACAATTGTAAAAGCACCTTTATATCCTATACCAGCTATTGGCGAGCCATTTAGTGAGCTAGTAGTTGATATAGTAGGTCCCCCGCCTAAAACTAAAACAGGTTTTGTATATTTACTGACTGTGATGGATCGGGCATCGCGATTTCCTGAAGCCATTCCCATGAAGAAAATCACATCTAAGGCTGTATTTGATCAATTGGTAATTTTCTTTTCGAGGTATGGAATCCCTCGTAAGATACAAAACTGATTGTGGAACTAATTTTACTAGTAAGGAATTTCGAAGTAAGTGTGCAGGTCTGGCCATTTTGCACACTACTAGTGTTCCTTACCACCCAGAGAGTCAGGGAGTGGTGGAAAGATTCCATCACTCTTAAATCAATTTTAAGGAGATTTTGTTATGAGCATGGAGAGGAATGGGATAAGAGTCTTCCTTTTGCTCTCTTTGCTCTTAGAAGTCATCCAAATTCATCCACGGGCGTGGCTCCTTTTGAGTTAGTCTTTGGACATAAAATAAGGGATCCTTTAGAAATTCTATATGAAATTTTGGAGTCCGATCAAATAAAGGAGACGAACGTGGGTGAATTTGTTGATAACCTTAAAGAAAAACTTTCTAGCGCCTGGAAGTTTGCTAGAGAAAATTTAGCTAACTCTCAGGCTGCTATGAAAAGTAATTATGACAAGAAAACTCGAGCACGGTCGTTTGAGCCTGGGGAATTAGTTTTGGTGTTGGGTACTGACTGATACGGATAACTTCCTTGAACCCAGGTATAAGGGGCCTTGGAAGGTGTTGAGGAAGTTATCCGATCTTAATTATGAAATAGAAGCTCCCGGGACCAAACGAAAGTGTCGAATTTTTCACATTAACCGACTGAAACCTTATGTCTCTAGTAGATCTGATACTTTGGAAACCGGGTATGAATCGGTTTCTTTGGAGGCAAAGGTGCTTCCTGATGGATCTGAGGAAATAATTAATCAAGTACCTTCGGATGCTCTATCTAAGAATGTGCAATGTTTGGACGGGTTGGATGAGCATCTGAAGCATCTTGATCTAGATCAAAGAAAGGAAATGGAAGGTTTAATTCATTCTTTTTCAGATTTGGTTAGAGACTCTCCCGGATTGACTAGTTTAATTGAACATGATGTGGTAGTAGGAGAAGCTTCACCAATTAAACAAAGCCCTTATAGACTAAATCCCACTAAAATGGATATAGACAATAAGGAAATAGATTATATGTTGAAGCATGATTTGATAAAACCTTCTGTTAGTCCTTGGAGCTCCCCTATAGTATTGGTAAAGAAATCCGATGGACAGTATCGGATGTGCATCGACTATCGTAAGGTTAATACGCATAGTAAAAATGATTCCTTTCCCCTTCCTAGAATTGACGACTGCATCGACCGCATTGGTTCAGCAAAGTATATCACAAAATTGGATTTGCTCAAGGGCTACTGGCAAGTTCCTTTGTCGGATCGAGCAAGAAAGATTTCAGCATTTGTCACCCCATTTGGCTTGTATGAATGCAAGGTCATGCCTTTTGGGATGAGGAATGCTGCTTGTACTTTTCAAAGATTAATGAACCGTGTGGTCTGTGGATTAGAAGGTACTGAGATTTACATTGATGATCTTGTTGTCCACAGTAATGATTGGAAAACTCATTTACTCAGATTACGTAATGTTTTTGAAGCTCTCCGTGCTGCGGGTTTAGTCATTAACTTCGCTAAATACGAATTTGGTAAGGCTAAAGTTGTGTATCTGGGTCATGAGGTTGGTCTGGGTCATATAGCCCCAAAACAGGCTAACGTCGAGGCTATAACTAATTTAAAGAGACCGTGCAATGTCCGAGAAGTTCGAAAGGTGTTGGGTATGCTGGGCTATTATAGAAGGTTCGTTAGGAACTTTTCTGACATTGCCCGTCCCCTGAATGATCTTTTACAAAAAATAAGAAATTCATTTGGACTAGTGATTGTGAAGAAGCATTCATAAAAATCAAGACTATTCTCATGTCTAAACCTATTTTGGTTTCTCCGAATTTTCAAGCTCCCTTTATAATTGCTGTTGACGCTAGTGATATAGGTATTGGAGGAGTTCTCTTTCAAAGGGGTGAAGACAGGGAGGTGTACCCAATATCCTACTACAGCAAAAAGTTGTTAACGGCAGAGCGTAAGTATTCAACTATTTAGAAAGAGGCTCTCGCCCTGATCCGTACCATATCTCATTTTAAACCATACTTAACTAATCTTTCTTTTCCAGTGGAGGTATGGACGGATCATAGTCCGTTAGTGTTTATTGAACGGATGAAAGGGTCTAACCAAAGAATTTTACGCTGGGCCATGCAACTGCAAAAGCTCAACTTGGTAATTAAGCATATTAAAGGATCTGATAATAAGATCCCGGACACCTTGTCTAGGATGTAAAGTGTTTTTTTTTTATTTTTTTATTTTTTTTTTTTTTTGGTCTTTCCCTGCCTCTTTCGCCCTGCTCGTTCCTCTTTGTGTTCATTTAGAGTGAAAGCAAGTGCTAACTTTATGGTTTATTCCGACATCGTTCCGTTGTTTCGTTTATTTATGCGATATTTTTTTTTCTTTGCCAGTGTTTTTTTTAGTTTAAGTATTGGCTGTAAGAAATATTCTGTTCTATATTAGTCTTAGTTTCTTATTAGCAGATAGATAGCTCTTTGTGCCATTTATTATGACTTTATGTTTTAGCAAGGACTTTTGGAATTTCGGAACTTTATCATTTTCTGTGATTTAATACATTTTGCTCTTGCTTTAGTTTTTTTTTTAGGTTCTGTGTTTAATTAGACTGTATATATCTTTGTATGTTTGAGTTATATTTAATGCTGACCTTTTTGTTTCAGGATGTGTAATGCACCATTGTGTGTACTGTATTAGATAATCCTATGCAGGTTTATATTAAGGTTATCTTTACTTTTGAGATTTGTTTTATTTTTAGATTTAATTGATTCTTTAGGATGTATAAAAATTTTTACTCTATTTGATAATTTTTTTTTTTTTTTTAGGGGGAGAAAGGTATTAGATTAAAGTAAATTCATTATAATTTGATTATAAGTTGTTAATACTTTTT
>NC_090735.1:152882739-152887739 GCF_036898095.1 Palaemon carinicauda | reverse complement strand
TAAAAAACGACTGGAAGTTGTAGACCTTTTCACATGGATTGTCTTCATTTTCTTTTAATAATATTTTTATAATATTTTCTTTTTCATTCAACACGGTACATTTGGCATATCACAAATATTAGTGCTCAATTATACATTTTGTTTATTAACCGCCAGTTTCATATCATTATATCTAGGGTTATTCAAAACCTTTTCTATCCTTATTTTTGCTTATTCTTTTCCTATTTTTCTTATTTCAACAGTAACCTTAAACAGTTTTTCTCTGATTACATCATGCTAATTCTTTATAATCTCTTATTTTTGGTTTGATTTTAGTACGTAGATGAAAATATATTTCCTCTTCATTCTTTTATACTGGGTATAGCTTAGTATAGTATGATTCTCTATAACTCTAGTACTTATCTTTATTGCACTGAAAAGTTTTTAAAT
This sequence comes from Palaemon carinicauda, assembly GCF_036898095.1. Lineage (NCBI taxonomy): Eukaryota > Metazoa > Arthropoda > Malacostraca > Decapoda > Palaemonidae > Palaemon > Palaemon carinicauda. The sequence goes on along the minus strand of NC_090735.1, from coordinate 152,887,310 downwards.
CAGTTTTTTTAATTAGAATGCATAATATTTTGCATTCCTGACATAAACAATATATTCTTTATTCCTATTAAAAAAAAAAAAAATAAAAAAAAAATAAAAGCCATACACACACGAATGCTGACAAAATAATGTTTATCTATGAACGATAAATTAAAATGGATTTAAGCCTCCCTAAGTCTCACAATTGCTAGATCCAACGTTCTGCAGCGTTATAGTTCTACAAATAAAGTCATTGAATATTTGCTCCTATAAAATGAAAGTGGTTTTCATAATGTAATTATTGATTTTAATACTACATCCCAGGCCTACCACTACCAAAATTTTAGTAGAGAAAATTTAATGTCTGCGTTGTGTGAAGTAAAATAGGCCTTTCTCTAAGATTCAACACCCAGAAGGTCAAATGAGAGAAAAGTACTCGTTTTTACGTAAGGACATAAATGAATGAAAAGTTTCAGGTACAAAGCCTATAAACTAAAACGCTTTTGACAGATATATATATATATATATATATATATATCTTCAAAAAATAAGACTTGTAAAGTTTTTTATTTTCTTCCGTATGAAATTCATGCAATAATGATAAATTAGTGACATTTTATAATAAGATCGGCAACGCTTCCTTGAAGAGTGGATTTCATGAAATAGGATATTTATAGGCAGTGTTTTTTCTGAAGATGAATAGCGACACAATCTTTTCAAAAAGGAAGCATGAAAGATATTGTGACGGGCCGAGAGAGGAGTTGTGAAATCAAAGGCAGATTGGAAACGACTGAGTTATATTATTGTGGAACACTCTCCTTATATACAAAACCTCAAGGCAACAGGACATGACAAGTTCACAAAACAGACAATATCACAAAGGAAAAACCAGACTTGAATTTTCATGTTCGTTTTAGTGCGAGGGAAGAGCGAAGATACAACCATAATATATACAAAAGGAATTATGTACAATTGTGTGAAACACGGTTGGTACATTGCTCCTCCCCCTAAAAATGATATACTGTACATGTTAAATAGGGCGCCCTGATCTAGAGAGGCGAACTGTAGGCGGGTCATCTGGCAGAAGATAAGCAGGTTTTAGACGATCAATGGAGACCCAGTCTTCTTTGCCCCGAATGTTTAGGAGGAATGCTTTCGGACTGCGTCGGATCACAAGGTAAGGTCCCGTGTAAGGGGGCGTTAACGGTGGCTTGCTGGTGTCGTTGAGCAGGAAGACGTGCGTTGCAGAGTGCAAGTCCGTTGGTATGTGATGCTTCCCTGGGGGCTTGTAAGTCTAGCGGCACGGAGTAAATTTTCCCACGACGTGACGTATGCGCTGGAGATCATCGGAGGAGGTTGTAGAAGGAAAAAACTCAGCAGGGACGACCAACGGGTCGCCTTACACCATTTCGGCTGCCGAGACGTTGAGGGCGTTTATAGGAGTGGTCCTTAGTCCAAGGAGGACCCAGGGAAGCTGAGTAAACCAGTTGCAATCCTTGCAGCGGGACATCAAAGCTGCTTTGAGGGTGCGATGAAAACATTCAACCATTCCATTGGCAGCGGGGTTGTAGGCCGTTGTGTGATGTAGGGTGATGCCCAGGAGATTCGCTAATGACGTCCATAATTGAGAGGTGAAAGTGGTTCCCCTGTCAGAAGTAATATGCTCAGGGATACCGAATCTTGAAATCCATCCAGAGAGTAAGGCAGATGTACATGAGGAGGACGTTGCAGTTTCCATGGGAATGGCTTCAGGCCAACGAGTGGAGCGGTCGATGACGGTAAACAGGTAACGATGTCCTTGTGATGTGGGTAGGGGGCCTACAACGTCGACGTGAATGTGTGCGAAACGACGCCGAGGTTGAGGAAAGGTGCCCACTCCTGAATCCGTGTGTCGATGTACTTTGGAAGTTTGGCAAGAAGTACAGGCACGGACCCAATCCTTAGCCTCCTTAGAAATTCCGTGCCAAATGAACTTTGCCTTTAGCAGCTGCGCAGTAGAACGGCACGAAGGATGTGAAAGGCCGTGGATGAAATCAAACACCTGTCGGCGCATGGGAGCAGGAATCCAAGGTCGCGGTCTACCAGTACTGACGTAACAGAGGAGGGTGGTGTTGGAGTTTTCGAGGGGAAAATCCTCCCAACGGAGGGACGTGCAGGATGTCCTACAAGCTTGATACTCTGGATCCTGTCGTTGGGCTTCAGCCAGGGCATTGTAATCCAATCCCAGTTGCACGGCAGCCAACGTGTTTCTTGACAGGGCATCGGCAACGGGATTCATTTAGTCCTTTACGGGTAAACTATCGACTTCGGGTATGGCCGCGCGCACAGGTTCAGGTAAACGGCGTATCCAAAGGGCACGGAGTAGGTACACCTCACGATGAGAGCCGTCTGCGGCAGGTTGAAGGCGAGCGATACTGGTCATTTCCCTGAGGGCAAGCGAAGCCCTTTGGTCCCCCAACGGTTGTTGCGAGAGCTGAAAAAGCTTTGCTATACGGGCGGCTGGCGACGGCGAGTACTTCTGCAGAAGGTATGATTTGAGGTCGTCATACGCTATTGGGGTGTCTCCTTGTTCACAAAGCCAGTCGGATATTTCTGGGAAGGTGTCCTCGGGTATCGCCGCGAGAACATAATCCGCTTTGGTGGTTGAGCGAGTCACGCCCCTGATACAAAACTGGACTTCTGCGCGCTGAAACCAAGCAAACGCCTCTCCGCTGGCAAACGATGAAAGTTTGAATGGAGCGGCCGTAGCGCCAACTGCCGTAGAGTCCGTCATAGTACCAACGATGGAGGGGCGAGGGGGTGGGGGTGGAAGGCGGTGGAAGCGAGTCGACTTCCGGGGTCACCAATGTGACGGGCCGAGAGAGGAGTTGTGAAATCAAAGGCAGATTGGAAACGACTGAGTTATATTGTTGTGGAACACTCTCCTTATATACAAAACCTCAAGGCAACAGGACATGACAAGTTCACAAGACAGACAATATCACAAAGGAAAAACCAGACTTGAATTTTCATGTTCGTTTTAGTGCGAGGGAAGGGCGAAGATACAACCATAATATATACAAAAGGAATTATGTACAATTGTGTGAAACACGGTTGGTACAATATATTCTCTGGTTTCTATCCAATGAATATATTATGTAGAGTCTCACTTTGATAAAAATAACATGCTCAAAGTCAGTTGTATTTTTTAAAGTATTCCTCAGCTTTATTCGCAATAGCAAAGACAAGAAAGATTACATATTTTTATCAATTCGTAATTGAAGTAATTACAGCTATTCTAATGGTCATTAATTTTGATAACGTACATCCATGTAAAATATTTGGCTATTTTCCTAATATTTTTTATGGTATTTCTGTAACAAAAATTAAACATAAAAATGTACCAACTATGAATTATGAATTATGAAATGATGTAAACTTAACTATATGAATTCCTTTTTAAGCCAAAGGTGAAAATTACTCATAATATTTATTTATTTAAAAAAATATATATATATATAGTTTTGATTTTGTTCACTTGGTTCAATATTGCAGGAATGAACGATTTTCTTTTTCTTTTATTTATGGTTTTTTCTCACGGAAAGATGATGTTGTGTTGAAGGTGCAATTCCAAAATATTTAAAAACCACGTTGAAAGATACTACTCTAGGAATTAAATGAAATATTCCAAAATATCTACCTAAGGCACGTGTTTTTTCATTCATTATGACATTACTTTTTGTTTTTATATTGAAAGAAACATAGCAGCATTATTTGAATGACAACATTATCAAAATTATACAAATCTATTCTCAATTGTTTTCATGAAAGACAAAAAACATTTTTTTTATGAAGGATTTTTCGACTCTCCCCTTTTCTGTTTTAAAGCGCTGTAGGGGAAAAAGGTGCAAAGGGAGTCTCGAAAAATACAGTGGTAACGGTTTTGATTTCTTTATCTTATCAGAGGCTCTTCTGTGCACTGTTATTAGACCATCCTGCATTTTCATGCTAGCACGAACTTTATCATGTTTGAATATTTGTGACGTTCTTCCTCATAAGTCACTGTATATAAATTCGATAATTGTTTCATAAAGGTTAGTTACATTCACCAAGTCTTTCAATTATTACGTAACTGGTACCTTGCACATTGGTGACCGCTAAAGTGTCCAGCTCCCTACAGCCTTCCCTCTCTCTGTTGTGTCATACTGTTTGATGATGCTGTCCTGCAAAACTGATTCCACTATAAATGCCACAGCTCTTAAACTACAGTCCTTCATTGGTATTGAACATTATCCTGGTTCCAGCATGCTAAAGTCCAGTTTTGTAAGAAGGGGTAAAATAAACAGGCACCAAAACAGATTATATTCTTGCGGTGATCCCCGAGGACATTTTCCTGGATATCTCTGATTGACAGTGTGACCGATGAGACACCTCATCCGATAATCTCTAGCACCTACAACACGTTGTAGGAAGATTTAATCCTTGCTACTAGACTTACAATCCTTCAGCTAAACAACCCATATGAACAGATATGTACTTAGCAATGTACGCTTTCCTGCCTAATGACACTAGCAAGCCACTGCTAAAGTCCACTTACACATACCCTATCCTTG
>NC_090735.1:152855239-152875239 GCF_036898095.1 Palaemon carinicauda | reverse complement strand
TGGAGCTCCCCTATAGTATTGGTGAAGAAATCCGATGGACAGTATCGGATGTGTGTGGACTATCGCAAAGTTAATACGCATACTAAAAATGATTCCTTTCCCCTTCCTAGAATTGACGACTGCATAGACCGCATTGGTTCAGCAAAGTATATCACAAAATTGGATTTGCTCAAAGGCTACTGGCAAGTTCCTTTGTCCAATCGAGCAAGAGAGATTTCGGCATTTGTCACCCCATTCGGCTTGTATGAATGCAAGGTCATGCCTTTTGGGATGAGGAATGCTGCTTGTACTTTTCAAAGATTAATGAACCGTGTGGTCTGTGGATTAGAAGGTACTGAGATTTACATTGATGATCTTGTTGTCCACAGTAATGATTGGAAAACTCATTTACTCAGATTACGTAAAGTTTTTGAAGCTCTCCGTGCTGCGGGTTTAGTCATTAACCTCGCTAAATGCGAATTTGGTAAGGCTAAAGTTGTGTATCTGGGTCATGAGGTTGGTCTGGGTCATATAGCCCCAAAACAGGCTAACGTCGAGTCTATATCTAATTTAAAGAGACCGTGCAATGTCCGAGAAGTTCGAAAAGTGTTGGGTATGATGGGCTATTATAGAAGGTTCGTTAGGAACTTTTCTGACATTGCCCGTCCCCTGAATGATCTTTTACAAAAAAATAAGAAATTCATTTGGACTAGTGATTGTGAAGAGGCATTCATTAGAATTAAGACTATTCTCATGTCTAAACCTATTTTGGTTTCTCCGAATTTTCAAGCTCCCTTTATAATTGCTGTTGACGCTAGTGATATAGGTATTGGAGGAGTTCTCTTTCAAAAGGGCGAAGACAAGGAGGTGTACCCAATATCCTACTACAGCAAAAAGTTGTTAACGGCAGAGCGTAAGTATTCAACTATTGAGAAAGAGGCTCTTGCCCTGATCCGTACCATATCTCATTTTAAACCATACTTAACTAATCTTTCTTTTCCAGTGGAGGTATGGACGGATCATAATCCGTTGGTGTTTATTGAACGGATGAAAGGGTCTAACCAAAGAATTTTACGTTGGGCCTTGCAACTGCAAGAGCTCAACTTGGTAATTAAGCATATTAAAGGAACTGATAATAAGATCCCAGACACCTTGTCTAGGATGTAAAGTGTTTTTTTTTTTTTTTTTTTTTTTTTTTTTTGGTCTTTCCCTGCCTCTTTCGCCCTGCTCGTTCCTCTTTGTGTTCATTTAGAGTGAAAGCAAGTGCTAACTTCGTGGTTTATTCCGACATTGCTCGGTTGTTTCGTTTATTTATGCGATTTTTTTTTTTTTTTTGCCAGTGTTGTTCTTAGTTTAAGTATTAGCTGTAAGAAATATTCTGTTCTATATTAGTCTTAGTTTCTTATTAGCAGATAGATAGCTCTTTGTGCCATTTATTATGACTTTAATTTGTAGCAAGAACTTTTGGAATTTCAGAATTTTATCATTTTCTGTAATTTAGTACATTTTGCTCTTGGCTTTAGGTTTTTTTTTTAGATTCTGTGTTTAATTAGACTGTTTATATCTTGGTATGTTTGAGTTATATTTAATGCTGACCTTTTTTTTTTCAGGATGTGTAATGCACCATTGTGTGTACTGTATTAAATAATCCTATGCATGTTTATATTAAGGTTATCTTTACTTTTGAGATTTATTTTATTTTTAGATTTAATTGATTCTTTAGGATGTATAAAATTTTTTTACTCTATTTGATTAAAAAATTTTTGTAGGGGGAGAAAGGTATTAGATTAAAGTAAATTCATTATAATTTGATTATAAGTTGTTAATACTTTTCCAACCTTTTGATCTTTTTTTAGTTTATTAATAAGCCAGCGTCATTTTTAGTTTGATGAACTCTGTAGAGAGTCATATGACTTCTCAGTTTTGTTTTTGTTTACCACCTTCTCCCCCGGTATTAGTGAACTACTGAAGTGCCTTATTAACGATTGCTGTTTTTCTCTCCTATGAGCTGTGTTGACTCGAGTGAAAGGCTTGATCGGATGGTGGAGATAAGTGACAGAGTTAGTTCGAGTTCCTACTCACAGTCTGACGCTCTGCCACTTCATCTTGGTGACCTTTGGAGGTTTTGAAGCACTTCCTTCGCTACTTTGTGTGTGGTCGCTGGTGTTTGTCACCCGCGACATTCATCAGCCACGTCCCTTCCCTCGTTCGTCGGAGGATTTGCGAACGAGTTGGCCCGTTTCTACTGAAAACGGTGCGGTTTGCGACGTGCGAGATCCGTTGAAGTCCCGGATTCTCGGAGGCTACCACCCTTGGCGTTCCTGTGGCATTTTGGATTGCCTTCGGGCATTGCAGCGATCCAGTTGACCTGCTCATCAGCGTCAGTGAGTTCTTGGAACTCGTGGAGATATGTAGGGCGGCATACTACAGGTATGAGATATTTTTATTGTTATTTACGACGATCGTGGATCGCAGAGTACCTGTAAGTGTGCACGCCCTTGTTTGCAGTACGGTCTTCTGGACCCTGGATGGCCTGATGGGACAATCTACCGAGCTTTTTGTGATTATTCTCTGTGTAAATTTGTAAGATTATTTGGTTTTTGTGATTTATCATTTATTAAGTTAACTTTAACATTTAAGTTAGTTTGTTTGTGTTAGGTAGGAATAATATTAAGTTTCTCATTTATTTTCTCTTTCTTCCTTCTACCTATCTTAGTTTGTTAGGTTAGTTTTTCTGGCCAGTGATTTTGAAAGGTAGCTGCCTGAAATGTTATATTTAAAATTTTCCTATTTCTTAGCCTAGGGATTAACTTAGTTATAGGTGATCTTTTAAAGATCTTAAGGTTGGTTTTCCCTCAATTTGTACATTCATTAATTCTGTTTATTATCATTACCAACCATTACTTATATTTGTTTTGTTTGTAAATAAATATTGTAACTTTTATTGAGGTGTTTGTTCTTTTGTTCCCAAATTGCTGTGATACATTTTTACTGACCGCAAATTTCTGAATAGAAAGAACCCTTGAAATTACGGCCGTAAATACGGTCGTAACAATCTGGCGACCTTGCCAGGATTTGCACTCAGGTGTACACAGTAGTTGGGACTTTGGAACGCTCCTCAGTGGGGGTTATAGTATTTATTTATTTTTGGAAATACCTTTCCCTCCCATCACTATGGCCAATTTGGATGACTTTGAGTTTAGTCCTGCTGAGTTTTTAGGGTCAGCCGACTGTATTAGTCATTTACCAATACTAGGTAAGGAATATCTGGTTAGTTGTGCTAGATGGTTGGGTATTCCTTTCAAAGGGACTGATACAAAGAGGAAATTGCTTATAATGGTAAAGAACTGTCATGCAAGGTTTGGCTGAGGCTGAAGGGTTACTTGGTGAAAATATTAGTGATAGAGGTAGTGAATTAGGAAATGATGATAGAGTAGTTGCAGATGATAATGGCATTAGTGGTGGTGCAGGTTTTTCGTTATTTGATGATCCTCCTCAGACTGGAGTTATTTATGAAGGTCCGGCCAATTTGCTGCCGAAGGGAAATATATCCACAAACCCTTTTTTGTCTGAAGAGAATTTAGGGCCAGCAGTTCCTACTGTTCCTGTAAATTCTAATTCCAAGGAAATTCAGGAATATGATTTAATTTGTAAAAGGATAGAGTTGTTGAAATTGGAACATGCTGAGAACGAGAGGGTGAGGAGGCATGAGATAGAGATGGCCAACATTAATTTGGAAATGGCTAGGTTACAGGGGGCTCCAAACCAATTTAGTACCCCACGAGGTAGCCAGCATGAAAGGTTTAATATTGGGGCTGCATTAAAATTGGTCCCCATTTTTGATGAAAGAAATGTTCCAGAATTCTTCAAGGCCTTTGAGAGGGTGTCTAGACGATTGTCTTGGCCACCAGAGATGTGGACGGTGCTAATCCAGTGTAAATTGGTAGGCAAGGCAATCAGGGTATATAATGCCTTGGAGGAAGGGATAGCCAGGGATTATCACAAGGTAAAGGCACTAATTTTAAAAGCGTATGATTTGGTCCCTGAGGCATACAGATTAAAGTTTAGAAATTTTAATAAACATCCTTCCTTATCGTATGTAGAATTTGCCAGGTTCAAGGAGGAACAGTTTGACGACTGGTTGAAAAGTCGTCAAGTTGTCACTTTTTCTTCCTTGAGAGAACTAATGCTTTTGGAGGAGTTTAAGAAATCTTGCTCCAAAGAACTAAGAATTTATTTGGAAGAAGTGAAGGTCACTAATTTAGGTAAGGCAGCTCAAGTGGCTGACGAATTTGTCTTGACTCATAGAACAGGTTCCGGCAATTTCGTCAGCAAAGATAAAAGTAATAATGTAGTAGAGTCAGCGAATTTTCATAAAGGAGTAAGAGGTGATAATAATAAGCCTAAGAATTCAGTGGTTCAAAATAATTTCCATGCTAGTAACAATGGAAGATTCACGGGTAAACCTGGTACTCGTGTATTTTCCAATGGAGGTAGTACTGGAACGAGAAACAATAATGTGAAGACTTGTTTCTGGTGTAAGAAACCCGGTCATTTCCAAGCTCAATGTCAAGCCAGAGCAGATTATCTTCAAAAAAATAATCCTGTGGCTTTAATGCCAAGTACATCTCCTGACGTAAAATTACCCATAATTATTAGTGATAGTGGTAGTAATTGTACGCCTGGGGATGGAAATAATAATCCACAGGAATGACTGAAGTATGATAAATACATATGGCCTGGTAAAGTAATATATAATTCTGTCATTATTGATGTTAAGTTCTTGAGAGATACAGGGTCTGCTCGTTCGTTAGTGCTGGAAAGCAGTTTGAAGGGTTTGGTGAAGTATTCAAGGAACTTTATTGTTCTGGGAGGTTTCCCGAACACAATAGTTTCGGCTCCTTTAGCAGAGGTAATGTTGTCATTCCCTGGGTATTATGGAAAGATCGAGTTGGCCGTTGTTGAGAGTCTTCCTATAGCTGGTATTGATGGCATATTAGGAAATGATATGGTTAATAGTGATGGCCAGGAATTATTTCCAATATTGTCAATCAATAAGTGTCCAGTGGCGGTTACCACTAGCAAGAGCTGCAGACTTATTAAATAATGATGAAGAGTTAAATTTGAGTAGTTTAGAGGTAGATGTAGATGTAGGAAGACCCGGGTCAGTAGTAAGTAATGTAGTAAGTAGTGATAATATAATTCCAGATTGGGATCGAACAGCTTTTATTGAAGCCCAGAAAAGAGAGTATAGTTTTAATTTGGGTGATACTTCTGACTTGACAAAGCCTCGATTCTGGGTAAAAAAGGGCCTGTTATATAGGGTGAGTCGTCCCCTGGTTGCTAATGATCCCCAAATATCTCTTATTGAGCAAATAGTGGTGCCTTCTCACTTTCAGAGACAAATATTAAATATATCTCATGATGATGCATTCTCTGGTCATTTTGGTGTCTGGAAGACGTTCCGTCGGTTAGCTAAATGTTTTTGGTGGCCAGGAATGAAATCGTCAGTAAAACAATATGTGAAAGAATGTCCAGTGTGCCAAGTGGTAGGTAAACCTAATCAGACAATTGTAAAAGCACCTTTATATCCTATACCAGCTATTGGCGAGCCATTTAGTGAGCTAGTAGTTGATATAGTAGGTCCCCTGCCTAAAACTAAAACAGGTTTTGTATATTTACTGACTGTGATGGATCGGGCATCGCGATTTCCCGAAGCCATTCCCATGAAGAAAATCACATCTAAGGCTGTATTTGACCAGTTGGTAATTTTCTTTTCGAGGTATGGAATCCCTCGTAAGATACAAACTGATTGTGGAAATAATTTTACTAGTAAGGAATTTCGAAGTAAGTGTGCAGGTCTGGCCATTCTGCACACTACTAGTGTTCCTTACCATCCAGAGAGTCAGGGAGTGGTGGAAAGATTCCATCAGACTCTTAAATCAATTTTAAGGAGATTTTGCTATGAGCATGGAGAGGAATGGGATAAGGGTCTTCCTTTTGCTCTCTTTGCTCTTAGGAGTCATCCAAATTCATCCACGGGCGTGGCTCCTTTTGAGTTAGTCTTTGGACATAAAATACGGGGTCCTTTAGAAATTCTATATGAAATTTTAGAGTCCAATCAAATAAAGGAGACGAACGTGGGTGAATTTGTTGATAACCTTAAAGAAAAACTTTCTAGCGCCTGGAAGTTTGCTAGAGAAAATTTAGCTAACTCTCAGGCTGCTATGAAAAGTAATTATGACAAGAAAACTCGAGCACGGTCGTTTGAGCCTGGGGAATTAGTTTTGGTGTTGGGTACTGATTCGGATAACTTCCTTGAACCCAGGTATAAGGGGCCTTGGAAGGTGTTGAGGAAGTTATCCGATCTTAATTATGAAATAGAAGCTCCCGGGACCAAACGAAAGTGTCGAATTTTTCACATTAACCGACTGAAACCTTATGTCTCTAGTAGATCTGATACTTTGGAAACCGGGTATGATTCGATTTCTTTGGTGGCAGAGGTGCTTCCTGATGGATCTGAGGAAATAATTAATCAAGTACCTTCGGATGCTCTATCTAAGAATGTGCAATGTTTGGATGGGTTGGATGAGCATCTGAAGCATCTTGATCTAAATCAAAGAAGGGAAATGGAAGGTTTAATTCATTCTTTTTCAGATTTGGTTAGAGACTCTCCCGGATTGACTAGTTTAATTGAACATGATGTGGTAGTAGGAGAAGCTTCACCAATTAAACAAAGCCCTTATAGACTAAATCCCACTAAAATGGATATAGTCAATAAGGAAATAGAATATATGTTGAAGCATGATTTGATACAACCTTCTGTTAGTCCTTGGAGCTCCCCTATAGTATTGGTGAAGAAATCCGATGGACAGTATCGGATGTGTGTGGACTATCGCAAAGTTAATACGCATACTAAAAATGATTCCTTTCCCCTTCCTAGAATTGACGACTGCATAGACCGCATTGGTTCAGCAAAGTATATCACAAAATTGGATTTGCTCAAAGGCTACTGGCAAGTTCCTTTGTCCAATCGAGCAAGAGAGATTTCGGCATTTGTCACCCCATTCGGCTTGTATGAATGCAAGGTCATGCCTTTTGGGATGAGGAATGCTGCTTGTACTTTTCAAAGATTAATGAACCGTGTGGTCTGTGGATTAGAAGGTACTGAGATTTACATTGATGATCTTGTTGTCCACAGTAATGATTGGAAAACTCATTTACTCAGATTACGTAAAGTTTTTGAAGCTCTCCGTGCTGCGGGTTTAGTCATTAACCTCGCTAAATGCGAATTTGGTAAGGCTAAAGTTGTGTATCTGGGTCATGAGGTTGGTCTGGGTCATATAGCCCCAAAACAGGCTAACGTCGAGTCTATATCTAATTTAAAGAGACCGTGCAATGTCCGAGAAGTTCGAAAAGTGTTGGGTATGATGGGCTATTATAGAAGGTTCGTTAGGAACTTTTCTGACATTGCCCGTCCCCTGAATGATCTTTTACAAAAAAATAAGAAATTCATTTGGACTAGTGATTGTGAAGAGGCATTCATTAGAATTAAGACTATTCTCATGTCTAAACCTATTTTGGTTTCTCCGAATTTTCAAGCTCCCTTTATAATTGCTGTTGACGCTAGTGATATAGGTATTGGAGGAGTTCTCTTTCAAAAGGGCGAAGACAAGGAGGTGTACCCAATATCCTACTACAGCAAAAAGTTGTTAACGGCAGAGCGTAAGTATTCAACTATTGAGAAAGAGGCTCTTGCCCTGATCCGTACCATATCTCATTTTAAACCATACTTAACTAATCTTTCTTTTCCAGTGGAGGTATGGACGGATCATAATCCGTTGGTGTTTATTGAACGGATGAAAGGGTCTAACCAAAGAATTTTACGTTGGGCCTTGCAACTGCAAGAGCTCAACTTGGTATTTAAGCATATTATTTAGTTTATTAATAAGCCAGCGTCATTTTTAGTTTGATGAACTCTGTAGAGAGTCATATGACTTCTCAGTTTTGTTTTTGTTTACCACCTTCTCCCCCGGTATTAGTGAACTACTGAAGTGCCTTATTAAGTTAACGATTGCTGTTTTTCTCTCCTATGAGCTGTGTTGACTCGAGTGAAAGGCTTGATCGGATGGTGGAGATAAGTGACAGAGTTAGTTCGAGTTCCTACTCACAGTCTGACGCTCTGCCACTTCATCTTGGTGACCTTTGGAGGTTTTGAAGCACTTCCTTCGCTACTTTGTGTGTGGTCGCTGGTGTTTGTCACCCGCGACATTCATCAGCCACGTCCCTTCCCTCGTTCGTCGGAGGATTTGCGAACGAGTTGGCCCGTTTCTACTGAGAACGGTGCGGTTTGCGACGTGCGAGATCCGTTGAAATCCCGGATTCTCGGAGGCTACCACCCTTGGCGTTCCTGTGGCATTTTGGATTGCCTTCGGGCATTGCAGCGATCCAGTTGACCTGCTCATCAGCGTCAGTGAGTTCTTGGAACTCGTGGAGATATGTAGGGCGGCATACTACAGGTATGAAATATTTTTATTATTATTTACGACGATCGTGGATCGCAGAGTACCTGTAAGTGTGCACGCCCTTGTTTGCAGTACGGTCTTCTGGACCCTGGATGGCCTGATGGGACAATCTACCGAGCTTTTTGTGATTATTCTCTGTGTAAATTTGTAAGATTATTTGGTTTTTGTGATTTATCATTTATTAAGTTTAACATTCAAGTTAGTTTGTTTGTGTTAGGTAGGAATAATATTAAGTTTCTCATTTATTTTCTCTTTCTTCCTTCTACCTATCTTAGTTTGTTAGGTTAGTTTTTCTGGCCAGTGATTTTGAAAGGTAGCTGCCTGAAATGTTATATTTAAGATTTTCCTATTTCTTAGCCTAGGGATTAACTTAGTTGTAGGTGATCTTTTAAAGATCTTAAGGTTGGTTTTCCCTCAATTTGTACATTCATTAATTCTGTTTATTATCATTACCAACCATTACTTATATTTGTTTTGTTTGTAAATAAATATTGTAACTTTTATTGAGGTGTTTGTTCTTTTGTTCCCAAATTGCTGTGATACATTTTTACTGACCGCAAATTTCTGAATAGAAAGAACCCTTGAAATTACGGCCGTAAATACGGTCGTAACAATTGGGTATGGAATAAAGGAGAAAAATTTTTCCTCACTATTTTCACGGTAATTGCAGAGTAAGACTCAATTACTGAAATAAAATGTGCATTCGAAAAGATATTGTTGTCAAAGAGGCTTGGGCAATGTCCTAAAGGCTGTGTATATTTTTTTTGCATTGGATTTTTATGCTTTTAACCTGCAGCCAATAGAAACTATACTCACAGATATCATTCCTGAAAACTTACAATGAGATTATTATTTTTAAAAAAATGTTCTGCTATAGCGAAGCTATCTACTGGTAATTCCATCTTTTTATTATAGCTTCAGCTCCCTTTTATCATTTTACCCATTAAATGAACCTCTGTGCCACTTTTAATCTTTATCTCCATTCAACCTATCTTCGAGAGATTTAATAAATCAATTGCAGGTAAAACCAACTTAAATTTAATAGCTCAAAACATATTGCAGAATATTTCTTCATTTGTCTATTTTTTGGAAAAGTGGATAGAATTTAAAAGCCAAATAGTTTTAGTGTCTTTCACACGAAACAGAAAAACAAGAAACAATTTTTATCTTTTCCACTTTAACAGAAAGATTGAGACTCTGCTGCCCACTGGCATCATAAGAAGAATCATTAAATCTGTTCAAGATCTTTTATATCTTAAATGGGTTCGAAATTACGCCCAAAGAGATTCATACGCTTTTGAAAGCCTACTGCCCTTATCCTAAGATACTTTAAAAGCACTAAGCCTCACATTTCAAAATTGCTTACTGCTATCAAGTTACATATTTGAAATATTTGAATTGATCAAATATAATTGGCGATGACCTTTAGAGACATAGACGCTATATCTACCATTTAGAGAATTTTTCTTCATTGAAAGGGTTAACAATTCCCATCTACAGTCATTGGAATGATAATCTGATCTGTTTTTGTAAAGTAAAAAACCGAAGTTTAAACGCAGGATGCCAAGAAAATTTCTATTATTACCTAATATATTTTGGAAATTTTTCTTTCTCTTATTTTTCATTCCTGCCGTGAATATAGGCTGCTGTACACTAATAATTAAAGACATAAGAAAATACTTCAAAGGTCTCACTATTTTTCGCATCCAAACATTACCTAATTCTGGAAGAGCTTCAAGGAGTAACTTTGGTAAACTTTCTTACCGGACAATACCTTCATTAGGAAAGTGAACTTTTATATCTTAAAGTCAGTTTTTGACTAGAAGGAACATTAATGATCGTTACACTGAACGTCAATCGTTGGGGGACTTAGCTTGGAGAAATCACAAGTTTTGTATTAAAAAATATCAGTGAATAGTATTTTTATTTTTAATCTATTTATCTAGCTATTTAATGCAAACGCTTATGCATTTCAAATATAAACACACACACACACACATACACACACACACACACACACACATATATATATATATATATATATATATATATATATATATATATATATATATATATATATATATATATATATATATATATATATATATATATATATATATATATATATATATGTATGTATACACACACACACACACACACATATATATATATATATATATATATATATATATATATATATATATATATATATATATATATATATATATATATATATATATATATATGTATGTATATACATATATATATATATATATATATATATATATATATATATATATATATATATGTATGTATATACATATATATATATATATATATATATATATATATATATATATATATATATATATATATATATATATATATGTATATATATATTTATAGATATATATATATATATATATATATATATATATATATATATATATATATATATATATATATATATATATATGTATATATGTATATATGTATATATGTATATATGTATATATGTATATATGTATATATGTATATATATATATACATAATTATATATATAAATATATATGTATATATATATATATATATATATATATATATATATATATATATATATATATATATATATATGTATATATATATATATATATATATATATATGTATATATATATGTATATATATATGTATATATATATATGTATATATATATATATATATATATATATATATATATATATATATATATATATATATATATATATATGTATATATATATATATATAAGTGTGTGTGTGTGTGTATTCATATATATATATATATATATATATATATATATATATATATATATATATACATATATATATATATATATATATATATATATATATATATATATATATATATATATATATATATATATATATATATATATATATATGTGTGTGTGTGTGTGTGTGCGTATGTGTGTGTATACATTTAAACGTATATATATATATATATATATATATATATATATATATATATATATATATATATATATATATATATATATATATATATAGATAACACTAAAGTTCTTCATCATACTTAATGATATCTTGTACAGCCTTTTGTTGAGACCCTACAATATATAGAAAGTAAGTTTTTTCTGTATTATTTCTATCCTGTATATTAAAACTTTATCTCAAGGTGTGAACTACACCTAAGGTATTCTAGAATAGAATTAACCTTAGTTTTAATATATCGGGAGGTTTCAGCAACTAGCTGGGCAGGAAATACAAGTACCGGTATGTGTCTTTCCTTCTTTCTTTTATAGTTTTTCTATATAAGCAAAATGTCTCAATTTAAGTGAAAGCCTTCACTTCATACTGATGGATTTTTCTTCTCTTTATAAGAGGACCATCCGAAGTGCGGGAGTGTGTTCTGTAATGTCCGCAGTAAGAAGTTCTGTTGACATCAATATTGCAGGAGGCACGCAGCATGCACAGCCTCCAGAGGTGATCTCCGCTATTGGGACCCTCAGGTTTTTACAGTTTGTTCAAACCTGATTACCGAGGCTTTTGACGACCCCAAGTCGACGGAGTCAAGGGATGCTGCCAGGGAAACGTTACGATCCTGGGTGAGGGGTTTTCAGAAAAACACCTCACGTCCCTACCTTCAAAATGAGAAGATGAGGGCCTACCTTTTCCCTAAAGCATTGGCTGATGCAATCATCCTCCAGCCTATGGTGGAGATACCAACTGCCCAGAATCCGGTAGATTCTGAATTCTTGGCCACCCTTCAAGACATCTAATTGGACGATAGAATGTCCGAGGTGTCGGATTCTAATGAGAAGGACCTTCTAGGAGAAGGTCAGGAGGAGGAGCTGTTCTATGCTCATCAAGTAGAAGAGGAAGAAATCGACAAAGTGTCGGTTACATCGGTTCCGGACCCAGAACCTGTTCCTTCTCCATCGTCTGCTATCCCAGATGAACTGGGAAGGACTCTTTCTTCCATTGTTGAGATGATCCAACAAATTCAAAGGAAGAAGGATTAGAAGGAAGCTGTAATGAAACTGGAGATACGTAGACTTGCAGCATCACGTGGGCCCTCGAGGCAGTTCAGCGTGAATGATCTTCCTTTGTGTTATAATACCAATCCTTGGAGGTATGCAAAACACATGCCAATGAACACCGGGAAAATCGTGATCTCAGAAAAGTAGGGAGCAATTTCCCTGGAAGAAGTAGAATTTTGGCCCAACAAAGATTCTTATCCGGACTGCTATGTCCGTCTTAGGAAGGATCCAGCCTCAAAGAAGGAGATGGAGCCGAAGCAGGTCATAGTTTTTGACCATAGTAAAGCTCAGACGTTACTAATGAGCTCGATGAGAGGGGCTTCATCAACTCAAAGGTGCCTGCCTTGAGTAAGAAGCTTCCCTCCACTGTGGCCTCTCCTACCAGAGCCTTTCCCTTCTTGGAAAAGGGATATAAGGCAGCCTTAAAGGCGGTGGAGGCGGGGAAACCATGCCCCTCCTTGGAGGAGTGCAAGCCGTTATCTCTGACCTTGTCCTTGGACCAAGAAGACTGGAAGGACGTACAGCTTACCTTCTCAGCCGGGAAGGTGGAAGCTGATATTGCTGAACGCAAGTTCGGTGAGGCCCTTCCAAAACTGTCAGAGGTTCTCTTGCGTAGAGAGCAAGAGACAAAGGAAAGACTTGCAGCATCAATGTCATTGCAAACGACACTAGAAACGATGGCAAGTGACCCCAGAGAACCAGGACATGTTCATGGTTGTGGCTAAAACCCATCTGGCCACAGTTATGAAGGATCTCTATAGCTTTATTAAAGCTCGGAGAACCTGTAGAGAGTTCGTGTTTGCCTAGGCTGCGGTGAGGCACGAACCGAGGAAACTGATCTCCTCTCGTATTTGGGGTAAAGACCTCTTTCCCAATGAAATGGTTAAAGAGGTAATAGACAAGGCTGCCACAGAGAATAGGAACCATCTCAAAAAGTGGGGCTTAGATCTAAAGAGAAACTCTTCTCCGGAGGAGGGTCCCCAACCCAAGAGGAAGACAAAAAGGCCCAGGCCATCCTCTCCACCAGGTAAACCCTAGCGAAAGCAGCAACAACAACTTCCTGTGACCGCGGTGCCTCAGATAGTGGCACAACCTCCAACCACGTACCAGCTGGTACCTCAACAAGTCGCGACATAGTCGCCAGTTTTTAACCCAGCCCTTGAAAGGCAGACTTCTTCTTTTTGTTCGAGAGCAAGAGGAACAGCCAGAGGTTCTTCAAGAGGAAGGGGATACAGGGGAGGACGCAGTCAAGGAGGCAAGGCTTCAGGTCCACAAAAGCAGAAGTAAGATACTTTCAGTAGGAGGGAGGCTACAGCTATTTAAAGATCACTGGACCTTCGATCCCCGGGCCCACAGCCTAATTGAAAATGGACTAGGTTGGAACAGGATCAGTCCTCCACCTCATTTTCCTTAATTCTTCCAACACTCATCCCCCGTTCTGGAAGAATATGTCCTAGAACTCTTAGACAAAAGAGTAATCCAGAAAGTTAAGTCCATAAAATTCCAAGGAAGGCTGTTTTGTGTTCTAAAGAAGGACTCAGAAAACTTAGTCATTCTAGACTTGTCGCCAATCAACAAGTTCATAGTGAACTACAAGTTCAGAATGCTCACGCTTCAGCATACAAGGACCCTACAGCCCAGAAGGGCATATACTGTCTCTATAGAGTTGTCTGACGCTTATTGGCACGTTCCAATTAATCGTCACCTCTCCTCCTACCTAGGCTTCAAGTTACATTGACCACGCTGACATGTGTCTTTTTATAGTTTATATATGACATATCTGTTTTTGACATTATTAATAGTTTATATAGGACATATCTGTTTTGACATTGTTACTGTTTTTAGAATATATTGTTAATTCATTTTCATCATTTATTTATTTCCTTTCCTCACTTGGCTATTTTTCCTTGTTCGAGCTTCCAAGCTTATAGCATCTTGCGTTTCCAACTAGGGTTGTAGCTTGGCTAGTAATGATAATAGTAATAATAATAATGATAATAATAATGATTATAATAATGATAGTAATGATAATGATTATAGAAATAATTAGCTACCACCAATTAACCTAACCTGGTTACCACTTCCATTTTTCTCAGGATCCCCCGGTATCAGATCCTTGAAAGTCTGGTACATTCCGGGAGGTCATTGGGATCTTAACATTATTAAAGAAATCAAGTCTTGATTAGACATCCCAACTAGAGAGCCAAACTTACTCGTTATAACACCATGAATGTTCAGTGTATACTAAGTCCTAAGGTCTATCAGACCTGTGGGTATATTATCTTATGACTTATTCCCAGCTTGATTCAGAGGCAAGCTCCAGATTTTCAAAGTCATGGGATCAGTTGGAGTAAGAGAATTTAACTACTAAATACGGAGAGTATTAAAATCACAAACATCAAACAAAAGAAGCCTTTTAATCATATTGTATCTTACCAATAATTATAAGACGACAATCATAGATAAAATCATCCAAGCCGGGATTCCTGTGAATCGAACACAAATAAAAGTTGTTATGGCAACCATGATCTTCTATTACTTGAATATCATAACACATACAGTCATAATAAAGCTTTTCGAAGTAAGGTACTCAGTCATAATATACACCACCATCCCCTTTACCTAGGAAATCGCATACTATTCCAAAATAGTATACAGAAGTATGAAAAATATAGAGAAAAATGTGGAAGTAAAGCGCAAGTTACGTGAGGCAAAGAGGGCAGCTGACCTAAATTGGGGTCAGGGATTGGGTAATTCATATGAAGAGAATAAGAAGAAGTTTTGGAAAGAAGTAGAGAGAGTAAGGAAGGCTGGCTCAAGAATTGAAGAGACAGTGAAAGACGGAAAGGGAAGGTTGTTAAAAGGAGAGGAGGCAAGGGAAATGTGGGCAGAATATTTTGAAAGTTTACTGAATGTTGAGGATAATAGGGAGGCAGATATAATTGCTTTTACAGGTGCTGAGGTGCTAGTGATGGGAGATGAGAATGAGAAAGAGATTACAATAGAGGAAGTGAGGAGAGCAGTAGATGAAACATGAGTAGGAAAAGCATTTGGTATGAATGGTGTGAGAGCTGAGATGTTGAAGGAAGGGGTTTTGACTGTACTTGAATGGTTGGTGAGATTGTTTAATATGTGTTTTTTGTTGTCAATGGTACTAGTAGATTCGGTTTGTGCGTGTATTGTACTACTATATAAGGGTAAGGGATATGTGCATGAGTGTTGTAATTCAAGAGGTATTAGTTTGTTGAGTGTAGTTGGAAAAGTTTATGGTAGAGTAATGATTAGTAGAATTAAGGATAAAACAGAGAAAGCAATCTAAGAATTACAGGGTGGTTTTTGAAGTGGTAAGGGTTGTATGAATCAGATTTTTACAGTTAGGAAGATATGCGAGAAATATTTAGCAAAAGGTAAATAGGTGTAGGTTGCGCTTATGGATCTGGAGAAAGCGTATGATAGAGTTGATAGGGAAGCAATGTGCAATGTGATGAGGTTATATGGAGTTGGTGGAAATGTTGTTGCAAGCAATGAAAAGTTCCTACAAAGGTAGTAAAGCATGTGTTGGGATAGGAGATGAAGTGAGTGATTGGTTTCCGATGAGAGTGGAGCTGAGACAGGGATGTGTGATGTTGCCGTGGTTGTTTGACTTGTATGTTGATGGAGTGGTGAGAGAGGTGAATGCTCGAGTCCTTGGAGGAGGATTAAAAATGGTAGACGACAATGACCATGAATGGGAGGTATATCAGTTGTTGTTTGCGGATGATGCTGTACTGGTAGCAGACACAGAAGAGAAGCTTGACCGACTAGTGACAGAATTTGGAAGGGTGTGTGAGAGAAGGAAGTTGAGAGTTAATGTGGGTAAGAGTAAGGTTATGAGATGTCTGAGAAGGGAAGGTGGTGCAATGTTGAATGTCATGTTGAATGAAGCGTTACTTGAGGAGGTGGATCAATTTAAGTACTTGGGGTATGTTGTTGCAGCAAATGGTGTAGGGGAAGCAAATGTACGTCAGAGAGTGAATGAAGGTAGGAAAGGGTTAGGGACAGTTAAAAGAGTAGTAAAAATTAAAGGGTTGGGCATGTATGTAAAGAGAGTTCTATATGAGAAAGTGATTGTACCAACTGTGATGTATGGATCAGAGTTGTGGGGAATGAAAGTGATGGAGAGACATAAATTTAATGTGTTTGAGATGAAGTGTCTAAGTAGTATGGCTGGTGTATCTCGAGTAGATAGGACTGGGAACAAAGTGGTGAGGGGGAGAACGGGTGTAAGAAATGAGTTAGCAGCTAGAGTGGATATGAATGTGTTGAGGTGGTTTAGCCATGTTGAGAGAATGGAAAATGGCTGTGTGCTAAATAAGGTGATGAATGAAAGAGTTGATGGGAGGACTAGGTTTTGGGTGGATGGATGGGTTAAGAAAGCTTTGGGTGCTAGGAGGATAGATGTGAGAGAGGAAAGAGAGTGTGCTAGAAATAGGAATGAATGACGAACGATTGTGACACAGTTCCGGTAGGCCCTGCTGCTTCCTCCGGTGCCTTAGATGACCGCAGAGGTAGCAGGAGTAGGGGATACAGCATTATGAAGCTTCATCTGTGGTGGATAACGGGGAGAGTGGGCTGTGGCACCCTAGCAGTAAGAGCTGAATTCAGTTGAGTCCCTTGTCAGGCAGGGAGGAACTTAGAGAGTAGAGGTCCCCTTTATGTTTTTGTCTCATTTGTTGATATCAGCTACCCCCAAAATAGCTATATATATATATATATATATATATATATATATATATATATATATATATATATATATATATATATATATATATATATATATATATATATATATATATATATATATATATATATATATATATTATTATTATTATTATTACTATCCAAGCTACAACTCTAGTTGGAAAAGCAAGATGCTATAAGCCCAGGGGCTCCAACAGGGAAAAATAGCCCAGTGAGGAAAGGAAATATGGAAATAAATAAATGAAGAGAACAAATTAACAATAAATCATTCTAAAATAAGAAACAACGTCAAAACAGACATGTCATATAATAAACTATCAACAACATCAAAACAGACATGTCATATAATAAACTATCAACAACATCAAAAACAAATATGTCATAAATAAACTATAAAAAGACTATGTCCACCTGGTCAACAAAAAAGCATTTGCTCCAACTTTGAACTTTTGAAGTTCTACTGATTCAACTACCCGATTAGGAAGATAATTCCACAACTTGGTCACAGCTGGAATAAAACTTCTAGAGTACTGCGTAGTATTGAGCCTCGTGATGGAGAAGGCCTGGCTATTAGAATTAACTGCCTGTCTAGTATTACGAACAGGATAGAATTGTCCAAGGAGATCTGAATGTAAAGGATGGTCAGAGTTGTGAAAAATCTTATGCAACATGCATAATGAACTAATTGAACGACGGTGCCAGAGATTAATATCTAGATCAGGAATAAGAAATTTAATAGACCGTAAGTTTCTGTCCAACAAATTAAGATGAGAATCAGCAGCTGAAGACCAAACAGAAGAAATATACTCAAAACAAGGTAGAATGAAAGAATTAAAACACTTCTTCAGAATAGATTGATCACCGAAAATCTTGAAAGACTTTCTCAATAAGCCTATTTTTTTGTGAAATTGAAGAAGACACAGACCTTATATGTTTCTCAAAAGTAAATTTACTGTCGAGAATCACACCTAAAATTTTGAACGAGTGATACATATTTAAAAAAACATTATCAATACTGAGATCCGGATGTTGAGGAACCACCGTCCTTGACCTACTTACAATCATACTTTGAGTTTTGTTAGGATTCAACTTCATACCCCATAATTTGCACCATGCACTAATTCTAGCTAAATCTCTATCAAGGGATTCACCAACCCTAGATCTACATCCAGGGGATGGAATAATTGCAAAGAGAGTAGCATCATCTGCATATGCAACAAGCTTGTTTTCTAGGCCAAACCACATGTCATGTGTATATAGTATAAAAAGTAATGGGCCAAGAACACTACACTGTGGAACACCGGATATCACATTCCTATAATCACTATGGTGCCCATCAGCAACAACTCTTTGAGATCTATTACTCAAAAAATCAATAATAATGCTAAGAAACGACCCACCCACTCCCAACTGTTTCAGTTTGAAAACAAGGGCCTCATGATTAACACAGTCAAAGGCAGCACTAAAATCAAGGCCAATCATACGAACTTCCCGACCACAATCAAGGGATTTCTGTACAGCATTGGAGATTGTAAGAAGGGCATCACATGCTCCAAGGCCTTTACGAAAACCAAATTGCAAACTAGGGAGTAGATGATTACCTTCAGCAAACCTATTAAGACGTTTTGCCAGAAGACGTTCAAAAACTTTAGATAATATGGGAGTTATGGAAATTGGGCGGTAATCAGTGGGACTTGAGCTACCACAAACACATTTACATAGAGGAGTAACATTACCAATTCTCCAACTAGTGCTAAAAGCTCCTCTTCTTGCTAACTTGCGCAAAATAACAGATAACTTTGGAGCTAAGAAATCTGCAGTCTTTATAAAAAACAAAGGAAAAATACCATTTGGGTCTACACCTCCATAAGCATCAAGGTCCACCAACAGAGCTTTAGGGTAGACCACCATTTATGTTCCTGAGTTGTACCAGAAAGTGTTTCTTTTATGGTTAAATTGTACTCCTTTTCAGTTGAGGCATAAACTCTCTGAGCAAAAGCTCGAAGCTGAGTATAGTTGTTCCAGGTCAAATCTGATCTGTTACCCTTCCAAAGTTGATAGGCCTCCTGCTTCTCCAAAAAAGCACATCTACAATCATCATTGAACCACGGTTTGTCCTTCACTCGGTACCTTAGCATACGAGAAGGGATACGCCTATCAATTATGTTGACTAGATTCTCATTCAAAGGGACAACAGGATCTACACTATTATATAATTGTGACCAATTCAAGCACAAAAGATCATGTAAAATCCCATTCCAGTCTGCTTGGGATTTCATATAAATTTTACAAGAATATGATATATCAGGGACAGGCTGCTCAGTCTTCACTAATAATGAAATCAAGGCATGATCAGATGTCCCGACTGGAGAGCCAACCTTACCAGTTATAATGCCAGGGGAGTATATATACCAGGTCCAAGCAATTACCAGACCTGTGAGTAGCTTCATTTATGATTTGCTCACAGCCTGATTCAGAGGCAAAGTCTAAAGCTCTTAAGCCATGGCGATCGGTAGGAGAGATAGAACTTAACCACTCCCTATGGTGAGCATTAAAATCACCAACAAAGATAAAAGAAGCCTTTCTATCATCTTCTTGTATCTTAGCCATAATGGTAAGAAGACAATCGAAGATAGAATCATCCATGTCTGGATTCCGGTAGATCGAACATAAATAAAAGTTGTTATGCCTGCCACAA
>NC_090735.1:152845239-152847739 GCF_036898095.1 Palaemon carinicauda | reverse complement strand
TACTCAACTGTGCAACTGGTACAATACTTTATGAAACACGATAGGGCACCAATTATAGTCGAAGAAAAACACGACAGTTCCTTGTTTAACAAAGAGCTATTATTGTAATATTATTCATCATTCTCATTTATTTTTCATCTTTAATAGATCCTGACCGAATTGATGCCACATTCTATGGTAAATTGAGCTGGATCTATATTTGATTGGTATTGTATGTGTCTTTCTTGTTTGCAAAGGAAATCGATAATATTTAGTTTTCTCTTGTGCTGTTATTTTAGTTTCTTTCCATATAAGTATGCCTCTTCCACTTTGTTAAAAAAACAATATGTTGATTTCTATTATTCGCATAGAAGCGATGCTCTATGAAAACCGAATAATATTGACCGTCATTTTACTTCAATGTGAATGATTTTACATACAAGAGAATTGATGCCAGCAAATTTCGAAAGATTTTTGGTATCTACTACCTCTGAAATATTAACAAGAATCATGGCTACTCGAGTAGAAAGGTTAAGGCTATTTTCATTTTTGTTTGAACTTTAAAGTACAGATTATACTGTACAAATATGCATGGAACTCTTTTCATGTTAGCCAGCTACTCTGATTTCAAAAGTAAATGGAGATATATAATTATATATTAATTATTATTATTATTATTATTACTATCCAAGCTACAACCCTAATTGGAAAGCAAGATGCTATAAGCCCAGGGGCTCCAATAGGGAAAAATAGCCCAGTGAGGAAAGGAAATAAGGAAATAAATAACTGAAGTGAACAAATTAACAATAAATCATTCTATAAGTAACGTCAAAAGAGATATGTCATATATAAACTATTAACTACGTCAAAAACAGATTTGTCATATATAAACTATAAAAAGACTCATGTCCGCTTAGTCAACAAAAACGTATTTGCTCCAACTTTGAACTTTTGAAGTTCTACTGATTCAACAACCCGATTAGGAAGATCATTCCACAACTTGGTAACAGCTGGAATAAAACTTCTAGAGTACAGCGTAGTATTGAGTCTTATGATGGAGAAGGCCTGGCTATTAGAATTAACTGTCTGCCTAGTATTACGAACAGGATAGAATTGTCCAGGGAGATCTGAATGTAAAGGATGGTCAGAGTTATGAAAAATCTTATGCAACATGCATAACGAACTAATTGGACGACGGTGCCAGAGATTAATATCTAGATCAGGAATAAGAAGTTTTATAGACCGTAAGTTTCTGTCCAACAAATTAAGATGAAAATCAGCAGCTGAAGACCAGACAGGAGAACAATACTCAAAGCAATGTAGAATAAAAGAATCAAAAACACTTCTTCAGAATAGATTGATCACCGAATATCTTAAAACACTTTCTCAATAAGCCAATTTTTTGTGCAATTGAAGAAGACACAGACCTTATATGTTTCTCAAAAGTAAATTTGCTGTCGAGAATCACACCTAAAATTTTGAAAGAGTCATACAAATTTAAAGAAACATTATCAATACTGAGATCCGGATGTTGAGGAGCCACCGTCCTTGACCTACTTACAATCATACTTTGAGTTTTGTTAGGATTCAACTTCATACCCCATAATTTGCACCATGCACTAATTTTAGCTAAATCTTTATTAAGAGATTCACCAACCACAGATCTATATTCAGGGGATGGAATTGATGCAAGGAGAGTAGCATCATCTGCATATGCAACAAGATTATTTTCTAGGGTAAACCACATGTCATGTGTATATAGTATGAAAAGTAATGGGCCAAGAACACTACCCTGTGGAACACCGGATATCACATTCCTATACTCACTATGGTGCCCATCAACAACAGCTCTTTGAGATCTACAACTTAAAAAATCAATAATAATGCTAAGAAACGATCCACCCACTCCCAACTGTTTCAGTTTGAAAACAAGGGCCTCATGATTAACACGGTCAAAGGCAGCACTAAAATCAAGGCCAATCATACGAACTTCCCGACCACAATCAAGGGATTTCTGTACTGCATTGAAGATTGTAAGAAGGGCATCACAGGGCTCCAAAGCCTTTACGAAAACCAAATTGTAAACTGGGAATAGATGATTACCTTCAGCAAATCTATTAAGACGTTTTGCCAGAAGACGTTCAAAAACCTGAGCTACCACAAACACATTTACATAGAAGAGTAACATTACCAATTCTCCCAACAAGTGCTAAAAGCTCCTCTTCTTGCTAATTTGCGCAAAATAACAGATAACTTTGGAGCTAAGAAATCTGCTGTCCTTATAAAAAACAAAGGAAAAATACCATTTGGGGTCTACACCTCCATAAGCATCAAGGTCCATCAACAGAGCTTCAATCTCACGAGATCGAAAAGCTAAACTTGTTAGTTTAGCCTCAGGAAAACAGGAATGAGGAAGTTCAAGTTTTTCATTACTCTGTTTACTGTCAAAAACATCAGTAAAAAGGGTTGCCTTTTCCTTTGGACAGTGAGTGACTGAGCCATCTGGTTTAAGTAAAGGAGG
>NC_090735.1:152841983-152844739 GCF_036898095.1 Palaemon carinicauda | reverse complement strand
ATTATATATATATATATATATATATATATATATATATATATATATGATCAGTGCAGACGGATGATGAGAAGTCGGCATATAGGTTTTCTTCATTTATTGCAAAGGTTCCTTCGTAGGTACACTATACAGAACCACCCTCTCAGGTGAGTGACTAGTCAACTCGAGCACTTACTGTCAACTAACTGCTGCCTTCGTTACCAAAATGCAACCATTGCAAAACATGCTGACACATAGGTTTCTGTGGAATACTCATGAATATTGAGTTCACTTACCTTGACATAAAACACACTCATTTATAAATGAATTAGGACATCCCCCCCCCCCACACACACACAAGCTCCTCACTCCGGGAGGAGGTGTGCACTGGCCCTCACTAGTCTCTGATATATGAAGGACACTCCAACCCGGAATAGGCATGGCATGTACTAAACGTAAATGCAACATAATATATATATATATATATATATATATATATATATATATATATATATATATATATATATATATATATATATATATATATATATATATATATATATATATATATATATATATATATATATATATATATATATGTATATATATAAATCAGCCAAAATTCAACACATCTTCCTCAAAAAAAATTAAAGATGAAATAGTGCATGTAAAAATGTACACAACACAATATAAATAATTACACTCATTCCTTCTTAAGACCTCTGCAACCAAAACACAGAATACCCAAAGCGAAAAAAAAAAAAAAAAAAAAAAAAAAAACCATAACTTCAGGTCTACCTAGCCTCATCAATAACCTATATCCGATTGCGGTTAATAGGGGCTTCTTGGGCGAGAAAGGGGTAGGAATAGATATTCCTTCATCCCTCAATTTTACTGGGTTGGGTTTACGGCTCAATTTCGCAACACAGCTCACTACCACCGTTTTGCCATTCATCTAAATCACTAAAACACTTGTACATGCAACTTTCACCTAGTGGCCACTAGCCGATTTCCTGAGAAAATCATTCATCTTCCATCCCATTTTTTATAACTTTAAGTATAATGTGTTCACATCTACACATTCTCTACCTCTGTCTATCCTCAAGGGTGAACTTTTATACCGCAGCCACTTGCCATTCGGGAACCGCCCCGGCCCCAGCAGCCAGGAATCATAAAAACAAATGAATAATACAGCATCCGCCTGATGGATCTCACTTGACATATATAACCTCTGATTGGTTTAGGTTCACTCAGCAATGTTATACGTATTTCCACACTAAGCAAAATTACCACAACATTTTACGTATAAATTTAGCATCAATAAAAAAGAACTCATCGCTATCATCAAGTTTATTTAAAACACGTCAAAAGAAGAAATGAGGTGTGTTCAAATAACAACAGTAAAAGGAAAAAAAAAGAATTATACTCATCCACACGAGGGGATATCACGTATGCAAGGGTAAGCAGGAACACTTTTCAGGTACCACATGTATGTATGCCTGATGATGTCCAAACACTGAGCCATTAACAATGCTTTGCATCATAACTCTGTTAGACTTAACAATCTTTACTCGGTAACGACCCAAATACACTGGCTCTAGTTTGTGTTTCGTAGGTTGTAATCATTTCAAATACACACGATTGGCAACAAATACTTTTACCGGTTCGGTTTTGAGCTGACCATCATTGTTTGAGCTGTAATTTTCATTAGCTCTTTTCAAAAATCTTTCAGTGGTGTTCATTACTCTCCTCAATAGATCTAATAAATATAAATGGTATTGCTGAGTTGAATAACTTGGCAATTGTTGCGAATTAATGAGTATCGTATATGGTAACACAGGATCCTGTCCATACACTAAAAAGAAAGGCGTGTCCTTGAGCGAAGCATTATATACGATGTTCAAATCTAGCTCAGCTGTAGGAAGCATGCCGTGCCAATGAAGGGGGTCATCAGCTACTAAGTAAAGCAAAATTTGCACTACTTCCCTATTATGCGATTCCACTAATCCATTTGGAGAAGGCCTATATGCGGTCACTGAAAAGTGTTCAATCTTCATCAAGTCTGTGACCGATTTCACCATATTATTTATATACTCAAGACCATTATCAATTATGAAAATTTTTGGAATACCAAACCTAGTAATGAAAGAGTACAGTGCCTGGGCTAAGGAATTTGCAGATTTATCCAACATTGCGTAAGTATGAGTGTACCGTGTAAATACATCTGCAAATACATATATATACTTATGTTGTGTTAACCCAGTAGGAAATGGTCCTACTACATCCATATGCACTGTATAAAATTTGATAGGAAACACAGGGCACTTTCTGGCTTCCGGTACAGTGTTTTTATGTTCTTTGAAACACTTATAAGCATGACAACGTTTTATATAATTCTGTATAGACTTTTTCATCAATAACCAAAAGAAAAATCCACGTTCTCTCCTTAATGTTCTATCAATCACTAGATGCCCTGCATATGTAAATTGTGGATGGATCGTTTAATTAAAGATGGAGGAAGAACTACCAGTGCACAAAATTCCCCTCCCTTCTTCTCGTAAGCACGATATAAGACATCATTTTCAATAGAGAATTTCTCACGAGGCACATTCAAAAATGGCAGATTACTCTCCGATTCCCCTTCCATCATTGCTGGCACTCTTTCCATCGGTTCCTCTTTTTTTCTCTTCCTCTCGGACTTCTTTTATGTCCCAACCTCCCAAGTTAATCAAACCTGCATCATCAGGCCATTCATTCTGGACACCCCTGGTCATGCCCTC
>NC_090735.1:152836983-152839483 GCF_036898095.1 Palaemon carinicauda | reverse complement strand
ATGAATTTCTAGAATATAACTCTCCATAACATTTAAATCTTTATAAAATTATCCTGCCAATCGTACAAACAAATGTTCTTAAAAATATATATTACGGTAAGATAAAAAAAAAAAAAAAAAAAAAAAACAGGCAAGTTGTCAAATGTCTCCCCAAAAAAGAGTTAAATATATGCAGTTGTGATTTTTTTTCTCCCTTCCTAATCCTTAAAATGCAGTCAGTCATGAGAACGACACCACAAAAGGCGATGATATTTCCAGAGGAAGAGGAAGGCTCAGCAAGACTCGAGAAGGATCCAGCTCGAGTAAATAAGGGTCTCGTTAACGTCCCAGATGATTCTCAGCTGTCCATATTATTTTTCGAGAGAAAGAAGACGATGGAGATAGGAAAAAGAGGGTAAAGAACAACGGGAATAATTTGTTTTAAAGAATATATAAAAATATGAAAAAATTGTGCAATAAAAAAGAAACTCTTTTAATTAAAGAAAGATGAGGGCGATGCAAATTATTGAGCAAAATTAGTAAGCGATCTGCGTTTTAAGTAAATAGGAAAGAGGAAGAAATAGAAGTATGCAGACATAACCTCAATTAAAAAAGAAAAAAATTATTATAGTTCCCCTCAAAACCTATAAAGTGTCTGTTAAAGGAAACCGTTCTAAAACTTAACAATCGTTTTAGACTTACTCAGATCAGTAATTTGCCGAACAATGATAAATCAATTGATATAAACACAAATATTAGCATTCTAATTTCAGGACACCAAATTTTGACAGTGCATTTAAACTGAGCACAGTGGCTGAATGGAACAGCAATCCAAGGACGTTTGCAAGGAGTATGGATCGATTTTAACTTAGGGTTAGGGCACCTTATTAGTCCTTGACTAGCGTTATTTGACTCATGAACTCGACCCCTCTGAAGCCTGATAGTTTCTGGTAGTGTCTATAACGTTATTTAGATTTGAAAATGGGTATTTGAGTGACCCAAAAAGTATGCACATGGAGCCATCAATAACCATTTTTTGGTAGTACATGGTCGTTGCTGAGACTGAGGGGTGGTTTGTGTATTGATCTTATGTGTATGGAACATTGTTCTATCATTACCTCTGCTGCCAATAAATGATCTAGCATCCTTTACTGTCATATATCTCTCCAGCAAAAAAAAAAAAAAAAAATGGATGTCAGTGTGTGGTAATGCTATAAGCAAAAGGGATGTGTGACTTATAGGGTAGTTCCTAAATACGTATCTATTTTGTGCTGATTTTTTTTTTATTTTTATTTTTTTTATTTATTTTTTTTAGACATGCCACGAATTTCCATGAAATTTCGCGTTAAATGAGATCAAGTCAGTGACATGTGCCAGCTGATTATGCTAATGAGACGTTAATAAATATGTAGAGGAGAATATTGTTAAAAAAAATCCTGGAAAAGAATGATGCACCCTTTTTTAATTGTTTTAGCAAATACGATCATTTTTTATTTATTTGACAGCATTTTCCTTTTCATATGTATTCCCATGTCTATCTTGAATCTTCAATCTCGGAAGGACATTCATTGTGTGAAGCTTAAAATACCATCGCTGATAATACGATCAACCAAAGTAGACAGCATGGCTCAGCGTCTCAGCACTTTGATCATGTTTATATGATCTTTGAATCGATTCCAGCCTCTGGTATAAACCCCTATAAGAAACTTCTTGATTTGCATTTAGCGGATTAGGAGAATGAGCTCCTCTTAAGGCCGTTAATTTCCATTAGTGTCCACAACCTCACCGCCCTTATGAACTAGGAATGAAGCATTTTAGGAGCCTATAAGTTTGCCTTCTGAGTCTTGAGTAGCAATTGCCTTTCACTTCCTGATACCATTTTGCGTTGGTCTGTGGTGCTTCGTTCTACCCTTGCTTCTACAACTCATGAGTGACCTTTCAACATTTACTCTCAAACTGTCCACACAACAGAAAATTGATACTGAAACCTGGTTGGAAGGTGATGGAAATGCGTATTTAGGGAATGATGTCATTTTTAAAATTATGTTTTCTAATAATTAATTGTTTATTTTTTCTAAAAAAAAGGACTGAGATATACATCTTAGCTCCCTTGAAAAATTATTTAGACGAGGATTTCAGAACAACAACATACCACGGTTTCCCTGGCCTAATTTTCATAGGTCAAACAAACAAATTAAAAGGGATACTAAGACAACACCATATGCAAGTTCATTTATACTAATGAGGTTCTTCATTTTTTTTTAAACCTACAAAAATTCATTTTGGAGGAAAAGATTTGGTTTTATCTTACAAAAGAAGACCAAGGAAACGATATAACTCTATTATTCCTACCGATATTTATCAGTGTAGTTGAAGATAGTAAAATACATTCAGTTTTGATTATGTTGAAATATATATATCTCCAAACACGTTGTTATTCTTCCTATATTCATGAAAAATCCATTTCCTCTTTTAGAGAACAAAAATGGTCTTCATTAGATATGGATAATTAAATTGAGTA
>NC_090735.1:152804483-152816983 GCF_036898095.1 Palaemon carinicauda | reverse complement strand
ATGAAAGTGTGAAAAAGTGAATAATTGAGCAGGTAAAACGTATGAAAGGGAGTGTTAAGTATAAGTGTAAGAATGATTTTGATGAAGCATGGATGAATGCAGGAGAAGCGATATCGATGCATGTATGTAGGTTGGAAACTTTAGCTAGGAAGAAGTATGGGGATGAAGGTATAAATGAGAATAAGGAGTTAATGAAGAAGTTTTTGGTTACTGTACCCGAGAATGTTGCTGAGATTGTTAATTTGAAACGGAAGGAGAAAATGAGGTGGACGAAAGAAAGATTGACATGGGATGATATTTTAGAGATAGTTGAGGATTACGAGTTGGATAGATGTATGAAAGAGAGTAAATCTGTGAGTGTAAGAACTAGAATGGAGGAAAGTGTGCCAGAATTTGTTAGTTTTAGAGATGCTGTTATGAGAGGACCGATGAGGGTAGCTGATAGTGTAGTAGATAGGAGTGTTAGGGCAAGTAATGTGGGAATACCTGTAAGGACAAATGAAGGGTTTAGGCAAGGGAATCAGGTTTGGAGGGATAGGAGTATTAGTGCGCATCGAGGTATGTCAGATAGCCGTGTCCGTAATGAAAAGTGTTATAGGTGTGGAAAGGAAGGTCATAAGAAGAATGAATGTAGATGGGCTCTAGGTGCTTGTTTTGGATGTGGTGAGGTAGGGCATAGAATTAGTGAGTGCAAGAAAGAGAAAGGGATAAAATGTTATCGGTGTGGTATGACTGGGCACATAGCGAGTGGATGTCGGAGTAATCGTACAAATGTGATTTGCGGTAATTGTGGTAAGGATGGTCATTATGCTAGAATGTGCAAGGAGCCACGGGGTAAGTGTACTGAATGTGGTGCAGATGGGCATGTAGCTAGGGTATGTAGGAAGAAGGGAGTAAATCAGCCAGGATGTTCGGGAAACTAGAGTGTAAGAGGGTTCAGCTGGGTGAGTCCTCGAGTGTGTGCGGAGTGAATGTGATGCATGTTCGTGAAGGTTTACTGCATGAAGAAGTGATGGGTGGAAGAGCTTATGACTGCATGAGTGTAAAAGTAAATTTTAATTGCATAGAGCTAGTTGGTCTGATTAATACTGGTTGTGGTGTCAATTTAATGTTTAGGAATGCATACGATAAGGTAAGGGATGTGTGTGACTTTAGGGGGTGTAAAGGTTAAGTGAAAGGTATCGGTAATTTAAGTATGTCTGTGCAAGGAAAGTTACGTGAAAATGTTATGATTGGGGGGCTGATGATGGAAGATAATGATTTTTATGTGGTTGAGGGAGTAAATGACAAATACGATGTGTTGTTAGGTTATAACTTCTTGAAAAAATGCGGTATGATTGTAGATCCTAGTGTAAATATGATAGAGATGAAAGTTAAGGGTAAATTTTGTGGGGAATTTTATTTGAATGAAGATGGTAATGTATGTACGAAGGTATGAAAAGGTGTTCCGTTAATAGCAAAAGGTATTATATTGTCAAGAGATGCGAGTGAGGTTGTCAGTGTAAAAGTTGCATGGCCGAATAGTCTGGGAATTGCCAATGATGACAATTGTGAATATGTAGTGGAAGGTTCGGAAGCAAGTAAATTGGTGAAAACAAGTGTGCATGTGCATGATGGTATTTTGAATTTGCAGGAGCCGAAGGTGTATGTGAGCTTGTTGCCGACTGTAAGGAGGAAGAGAATACGGGGTATACGTGAGGGTGATTGCATGGGATGTATGTATACGTTGGTCAATGTAGAGGATGAAAGGTATGTTAAATTGAGACATGTTATGACGGCTAAGATAAAGCAGAATGACGGTTGGGACTATGAAAGTTTGAAAGAAAGAATTAATGTAGATGAGAATAAATGGGAGGGATAAAGGGAACAATTGTATAGGATGTTATGGGATAGACGGAGAGTTTTGAGTCGCGGTGACGAGGATTGTGGGGTATCAAAGCTGCCTGAATTTAAGATAGTTCTTAGTAATGATACTCCCATATATCAGCGTCCCCAACATTTTTCTCCGCCTATTGCCAGAGAAATAGAAGAGCAGTGCCAGGAGTTAGAACAAATGGGTGTAATAGAAAGGAGTGAAAGTGCCTGGAATAGCCCTATTGTACCTGTAAGAAAGCCAGATGGAAGTTTACTTATGTATATTGATTATAGGAAGGTGAATGAAGTAACTGTTAAAGAACGTTTCCCGATGAATGTAGTGTCTGACTGTGTGTATAGGATGCATGGTATGAAAGTTTTTACAAAGTTAGATTTAGTTAGGGGCTATTACCAGATGCCTCTGGCAGAGGGGAGAAGGCCCATGACGGCATTTTCAAGTAGAAATTGTCATTATCAGTTTAAAAGATTAAGCTTTGGCCTTGCTAATGCGCCTGCTGCCTTCCAGAGGGTGATGAATATAGTTTTGGCTGGGTTTGATCGACAGAAGGTGACTGTTTTTATAGATGATATTTTGATTGCTAGTGAGACTGTTGAGGAACACATGCAGTTGCTTGGAGCAGTATTAGAACGGTTGATAGAAGTTGGTGTGAAAGTTAAGCTTAAAAAGTGTACATGGTTGGCCGGGGAGGTGGAATTTCTTGGGCATATGGTGAGTGAATCGGGTATAAGGAAGAGTGAAAAGTTTGTGAGTAAGGTGAGAGAGTTTTCACGTCCTCATACTGCGCGAGTTGAGATGTTTTCTTGGGTTGATTGAATTTGGTCGGAAATTTATCAGAGATTGTTCGGGAATAGGGAAGCCTTTGAATGAGTGGACAGGAAAGAGAAATAGTACGAGACTGAAATGGGATGAGCGTATGATTGAAGCGTTTGAAAAGTTGAAAGAAGAGGCTGTGAGAGACGTCACTTTAGCCTTTCCCGACTATAGTGAGCATGTGAGTATGCTAGAGTTATATACGGACGCTATTGGGATTAGCATGGGTGGTTGCTTGGTTCAAATTCAAAGAATAAGTGGAGATGAACAGTTAAGAGTGATAGCGTATGTAAGTAAAGCATTTAATAAGGCTGAGCGAAAGTATTCCACGACTGAAAGGGAGTTGGCTGCGATACGGTTTTGCGTGAAAGCGTTGAAGGTATTTTTGTATGGTGTGAAATTTATTGTGCGTACTGACCTTCAGCCCCTATTGTACATGATTAGGAAAGAGTCTGTGAATGCTAGAGTTGCGAGGACAATAGAGGATTTGAATGAATTTGACTTTAAGCTAGAATATGTACCTGGGAGTAAGAACGTGATAGCAGATACAATGTCAAGAATGCATGGTAAGATAGAAGAGAGTAGCGAGAATGATAGTAAATTTGAAAGGTTGCCGGAAGATTTAGTGGTGGTAAAAAGTTTTGAAGGGGATGACATGGTGTATAAATGTATTTTGTGTGGGTTAAATAAGTTTAAATTTAAGGGTTTGAATAGGGATATACCTGCTGGTATAGACGAGCTTAGAATGAGTGTTAGGAATGAAGTATCGAAAGAAATGGCATATAAGGAGGAGGATAGTATGCTTGAGGGTGAATTGTTATCAAAAGTATTGTTGGTAGTAAGTATGTTTTATGGTGTCACTGTGTATTTGTATTTTGGGTGGAATCGTCCGATGCAGTACCGAGCAAATAAAGAGACTGAAAGAGAGTATATATTGAGGTTACAATGTAATGAAAGTTGTTGCAAGTTGTTGAGTGAGAAGGAGGATTGTCCGAGTGATTTGAATCCGAGTGGTATGAGCATGGAAGATAGCGAAGATGACCAAGGGTGTGATAAGGATGACCCTATTGATAGGAGAGTAAACATTTGTATGCATGGTGTAAAAGGAAGAATGATGACGTATGTGGGTATAAATGAGAATGAATACTGTAGTTTAATTGATACAGGTGCGCAAGTGTCATTAGTGAATATATCTGTTATCAAGGAAATAGAGCGGTACAATTGGGAAGTGAAACGGCAATGTACGAGTGTGAGAATTCATGGGATAGTTAAAGGAAGTTTGCTAGTTTGGGAAGAAGTGCGTTTGAAAGTAAAACTGTTAAGTATGGAGGTGGAACATATTTTTATTGTAATGGGAGAGAATGAGATGCCTAGTTGTTTTTTGATAGGAATTGACTTTTTAAGATTGCATGATTTATCAGTTGATATTGGTAGTGGTTTGCTTCTGAAGAATGGATGTGAAGTAGTTGTGATAGAATATAATAGTGTATTTATGGCTAATTTTGTTGGCATGGTTGATATTACGAGGAGTGAGGATGATCTACGGACTAAAGAGGAGGTGGAAGAAATGCAAGATGAATGTGTGGAAATTAAAAGGTTACGTGAATGTATGTTGAATAGTATTGAGGTAGAAGAATGGCCGTCTGATTTAGAGGTGTATAAGAAAGTTAGTAAGAGGCTTATTGTGTGTAAGAATATTGCTTATTTTCTACATAAAGGAATGGATGAAGGTATATATGTTCCTGTGTTTCCGATGCATGCAGCCGTAAGTATGTGTATGTTAGTACATGACAGATATGGGCATATGGGTAAGAATAAATTATGGGAATGCATGCGTGAGAGATTGTTTACACCTGGGTTGAGTCAGATATGTAAGGATGTAGCGACTACGTGTGAAGATTGCCAGAAAGGGAAGTATCAGAGAGTGCATGCTAATCCGCCTGTTTTGAGATTACGTATGAAAGAACCATTTGATATGTTTGTAATTGATTGTGTTTCGTTGCCTGTGACTGCGAAAAGACATGTGGGAATGATTGTTATGGTTGATCACATGAGTAAATTTCCCAATGCAATACCTATCAAGGATAAACGGAGTGAGACTGTTGCAAGAATGGTTGGTCAAGTGATGTTGCCGATGTGTGTATGTAAGCCTGTGAGAATGTTAAGTGATAGTGGCCCTGAGTTTGTTGGATGGGAGTTTGAGCAGATGTTAAGAGAATGGGGTATTGAACATGTGTATTCGACTCCTTATATGCCAAGTGCGAATGGGTTGGCTGAAAGGACTGTGAGAACATTAACTGAAATTTTGCGAATGATGAGTACATGTGATAATGATTGGGATTTGTATGTTGGTAGAGCGTTATGGGCTTACACTGCGACAGTGCATAAGAGTACGGGTATGTCTCCATGTAAGTTTGTGCTAAATTTTGAAAAGATAATAAGACCGAGGTTGGGTGTGTCGGAGGATGATAGAGATGTGTGGAGGAAAGCAAATAAGAGGTTTGAAAGCTTTAAAGTTGGTGAGAGAGTGATTAAAGAAGTAATTGAAAAGGGTAGAATGAATATAAATAAGGTGCGTGATAAGTTTGAAGGTCCATATGAGGTGTTAGAAGTTGGTTCGAGTGGATTAAGTTACGTTTTGGGTAAGATGTGTGTGGGTGGTATTGTTGAAAAAATTAGGGCCTACCACAACCAGTTGCGTAAATGGAAAGAGGTACCTAAGTATATCCAAGAAAATGGGATGAGTGAATGGTTGAAAAGGAACAAGGGTGAACCTAGTATGTATGAGGACTTAGGTCTGGAAGGTAAACAGTTAGTGTTAGTAGAATATATGAAAAGGAAGGATACGAGATCTTCAAGTAAGGGTGAAAGAAGGGAAAATTTTATAAGTAAAGGTGAGAATAGAAATTATTATGACAAGGGTGTAAATGTACAGTGTGTATGGAAGATAAATGTGTTAATACAGATGAATCATGGCTGAGTATGAATGATACCTATGGTGTGTGTGGTTTTCCATTAGATGGTGTAAAAGAAAGGATGACGAATGAGAGAGTGAGAGATAGGAGAAGGATTAGTACTATGAATGAATCTCTTGCTTAAGTTGAGAATGTTTTTGATGAAATGGATGAACTGTTTACAGAAATGAGTGTAATTTTAGGGCCATATGAGAACGAGGTAGATATGATTGTACATGATATATTAGATGATAGGGATTTAGATAGGAATAGTGTTAATGTAGAGAATGATTGTGATTAGGAAGAAGTGAATGAGAGAGTGTATGGGGACCCAGTTACTCGGAGTAGAGGTCTCGTTCCCGACTGCGACTGGGTTGTGAAAAAATTAAAGTATGTTTTGTGTGAGAAGGATTTGGGAAAGTAAGGGGGGAGGAATGTGGAGGATTTATTTTTGCTTTATTTTAATTTCTGTATTTTGCCAAATCCTGAGAGAGAGAGAGAGAGAGAGAGAGAGAGAGAGAGAGAGAGAGAGAGAGAGAGAGAGAGAGAGAGAGAGAGAGAGAGAGAGAGAGATTGTGTTAGCGAGCGAAAGTAGTTAGCGAATGATTGTTTGTAGTGGGAAAGACTGTCGGTATAGTTGAGGTTGTTTGTTTACATTGTTTTTATCTAGGTTACGACAGCGGTGAATGTTTCGGAGCGAATGCTTTTTTTATTTGTCTGCAGCTTAAGGCAGTTGTGTGAGTGCTGGTAAACTATTTATATATATTTTTCTTACCAGCGTTGGAAGTGTTCATTGATTTTCTGAGTAAGTACAGTTTTGTTTATCTTTACTTATTGTGATTGTGAATGATAGGAACAATTTATTATTTATTTTTTATTATAGTGCGATAGTTCAGTTAGTTAGGAGTGTTCGTAAGTGGTTTTCTTTTTTATTTTGGTAGGCCGTGATTCCTCCTTGGTGAGGCTAATTCCTTTGGAGAGATTTTCTTTGAATATGACAGTGATTGATGACGACTTGGCTATAATAAGGAACTTGGCACGACGGCTTGGATTTGGATAATTGTTGATGACCTGGCCTGTAATTAATTGTGTTAGACTGCTCATTTGGATTGACCAAGCGTTGATGACCTGGCCTGTTGAACAAGATTACGTATGATGATGATGATTATGATGACAACGCACACGACCCAAATTCAATCAATGCAGTTGTGTTGATATTTGTCAGTGTCGTGGTTGCTATAAGGTTGTGGTTCTTGGGCAATTAAAGACTGTTGGCCCTTGTGTGGACGAAGGAGTCAACTCAGAAATATATATATTAATTACGTTTACTTTTGGAGTTGAAGGGAATTTTTAGCTTTAAGTTTTGTTTTTCATGTGGTTATTTGAATGTGTTTTCTATATATAGTAAGTTAAGATTGTATTGCTAAGTATGATTTTTTTGGTTATGGAATATGGTTGGTGATTTTTTAGTATTATGTGATTGTTTTGGTATTCATAAATATAGTTTTAAGGTTATGGTTTGTGTTTATGTCCTTTTTTGTCTAAGAGTCTGGTTAATGATAAAGTAAGGGGAAAGTTTGTGCAGAGGAGACATTTGTCTGTTTAGTGTGATTCAAGGGTGTGCGGCTTGTTCTTGCAACATCCCGCCACAATATGAACACGTTCTAACAGTCCGAATTTAATACGTTCAACCAAGCAGGAAGATAAAATCCTTGTACCAAAATAGGTAAGTTTTTCTTAACAAAGATCAGTTTGAGATAGAAGGAATCGTTGGAGGGTGAGATTTATGCATTTTTGTGTTGGTTAGGTGGATTTTTTCATACTATAATGTAGTAAACTCTACTTAGTTTCAGTCCCTGAAGCTTACAATAAATTTTTACACCATATGTAATTTCGCTTGCTATATGGAAAATGATTTAGACATACTACGGGTTTTATCATAACACCGATGTCTTAACTTTGGTTTATTGAGAAAGCTTTACAATGATTATTGATGAAGGATTACACTACGTATTCCGGATAAATTGAGCCGTTATCAAATAAAAACTTTGACACATTCCTTCTCATCGACCGTATTAAAACTCTTTAATCAAATTCTTTCAGACATTTGGTTGTCAGTT
Organism: Palaemon carinicauda; assembly: GCF_036898095.1. NCBI lineage: Eukaryota > Metazoa > Arthropoda > Malacostraca > Decapoda > Palaemonidae > Palaemon > Palaemon carinicauda. The sequence continues at coordinate 152,809,223 of NC_090735.1, read as the reverse complement.
GCATTATGTAACATTCATTTTATTATCTAACTTTAAAAATTAAGTAATTCTATAGATTTATAATGATTCTTATCTGTGATATACCGACCATAAGAAATTTTCACCCAACTCTAAATATACAATACAATAGTTTTTTCATGATCATTTGCTCACATATGTTATAAGTGAGTTTCAACTACAACATATAATTACGTTATTATGTCTCATAGTATAACTATAGTATTTTTATCTAAGCGTTAAGGTATACCACTCACGGGATAGCAAAGTTAATGGCTTAGTATGAATGTTTAGCCTCTTATGATATAATAATATCAATTCTAATTCGATCTAAAAATCAATTAAGCTTTATTATCTATAAAGAAGTCCATATGATAAAAACAAATCATTCAATAAAAAAAAAAAATCTCTCATTTCCGTGGTTCTAGTTAACTATTCCTTTTCCCTAGAAAATGCTATATTTCATCTTTTCATTTCCAAATTATTATGACCTTGAAAATGCTGAATAGACTATTCTTATAATAACTTCTTTATTTACCATTCGAAATCTTAGATTAGATTCTTGTTAACAAATTTAGCATTTTTCATCTTATTAGCTCATAAAATTTATCAATCATTTAATATTTGCTAATCAAGCGAGTGGCTGGTGGAGAAAATTCTGCAAAAGTTTGATGATTCATTAGAAGATGTTTCGAAAGTTTTCATATGCACTATCCAATTGATTATCACGATCAAATGGATTTTCATTCCATTCTCGATAACGAGATTAATATGTTTCGATTTTTTAATTTTTTTAATAAACTTAAATTTTTATTTATCCTCCATATTTGAGGGTCGGTTTGCATAAATATCATTAATTAGAATAGGTATTAAGAAAATAACAGATTTCCATCAAAAGTTATACTATGGAGAAAAAAAAAAATCTATAATTTCTTCACGGTGTTTAATCACATGATTTTGTCAGCCATTTTCCTTATAATTTTCTTCTATTTCGTAGTATCTTGTGCCGAAACCTTTCATGTTCATGAATTTCCTGTTATTATCGTAAAATATAGGAATATCTAGTGCAATCTATATAACAGAGGGTCTCTCTCTCTCTCTCTCTCTCTCTCTCTCTCTCTCTCTCTCTCTCTCTCTCTCTCTCTCTCTCTCTCTCTCCATTAAAGTTGTGCTAGTCAGAGCCAATCATACAAAGGTTTGTTGTGTAAAAATTACACAAACCCCAAACATGGCTTACGGCATTTCTAAGGCCATTGTCCATAATTTCACGAAATGTACACAAGTTTTCATCAGTCACGACATTTATTAGAATATCAAGATGACAGGGTAACCCTTGTTTGCCAGATTCAGACATCTGGTTCCGGACCATTTGGCAGCTGCTAAAATAAAAAAAGGGTGCATTGCAAAACGGACAAAAGTCCATGGTCATCACTCCAACACATCGTACTGAAGAAGTATGGCTCTCTGCATCCCATTGGGGATTATAGGAGTAAGAACATGCAGAGAGAACCGGATCACTACCCCTCCCCAACATTGCAAACCTTACCTTCTACTTGCCCGAATCGAGGGTGTTGTTATTAGGTGCCCATGTAACCAGAGCACATCCCAAAGACCAAAATCACCACCTCTTCCAGTATATAACACATTCAATTACTTATGTTCTGATCTTCGTAATGTTGGGAACGTTTTTCAATGGCTCATGGATGACATCGTAGTTGGCCTCCCATACTGCATGTTATGTGGATGACAAATTTGTTCTCTTTTCCTCCATCACCTACGCATCGATCTTAACTGCCTACAACAAAATGACCAGTCTAGTAACTATATGTATATATATATATATATATATATATATATATATATATATATATATATATATATATATATATATATATATATATATATATATATATATATATGTGTGTGTGTGTGTATAAACATATGTATGTATTCACTGTATATACATGTATATTATATATATACATGTATATATTAAATGTAAATATATATATATATATATATATATATATATATATATATATATATATATATATATATATATATATATATGTATATGAATATATATATATATATATATATATATATATATATATATATATATATATATATGTATATGAATATATATATATATATATATATATATATATATATATATATATATATATATATATATATATGTATGTATATATATATATATATATATATATATATATATATATATATATATATATATATATATATATATATATATATATATATATATAAATTATTTGATATTATTGCTGAAATATACCTATATTTATAAATCTGCTGTATATGTACCCCTCCATGTAAAAGGTTCGTTATTAAGAAAAAATATTTTGGAAAGCAACGGTATCGGTCTCCAAGGATAAAACAAGAAATGTTATCATGTACAACATTAGAACATTCAGATATTAAAATGGGTTGATGAGTAAATCAATAAAGATATTGAATGAAATCATTCCAAAAGGAACTAAATAATAAACTATGAAATTATATTCTCAATTTATTTTTGTCCTAGTTTTTTTTTTTTTTTTTTTTTTTTTTACTTATTTATTGCCCTAGAGGGCAAAAAATGCCTAGAGGTGAATATGTTTAGCATATTATATCTTTTTAAGTTTGGATTTCTTAAAGAATTGCTTGACTACATTGGTTATTTGGCCTACATTAGATAGGTAAAATAGAACTTCAAAATATGACATGATTCCAAAACTTGAATCGAGTGGAACTGATTATCCCACGTAACAACCTACACAGCATAGTGGCCTTATTATAGCAGTCAGATACGAAAATGTTTAATGATTATGGTTAAGGATCACATCGTGAAAAAATCATGATTTGTATGAACTCTCCCGTTGCAGGTTGAATGGATTCAAATAACATTTATACCTAATTAAGTTGATAGTGGTATTGGATATTATCTGATTCCCAACATACATTTCCTTTTTCAAAAGGTTCTCGACTGAGAAGAGCTGAAAAATAATAGCATTAACTGTTAATGATGTGTGTAATATATAATCTCCTGGTTGCAAATTTGGATAAAAAAAAAAAAACTATTTTATGATAATTCGATTAATGCAGTAATGGTAGTAACCCTTAATTCATTGGATAGAAGACGTCTTTTCGGTTCGCTTTTCAATTACATTTATGAAGTATTGAGGAATCTATAATGACATTTGAAAAAGACGATTGTATCCATCTATCTACTAGTGCACTTCCCCAAATTTGTGGCGGTTGCCGACAACAAGAATGAAAAAAAGTGGCATTTTTCATTTTTATTATCTGCCTGACGAGAGGTTCAGCTCGGTTTGGTTGGTACTTTTTGGGTGCTACTGCCATTCCACCCCCTACCCAATCTTCCACCAGAAAAGGATGCTTCATATACTGACTCTCCTACTGATGCTACTTCAGGGGTCACCAGAATGTGCCCCGACATAGCAGTAAGGCCTATCAGAATTGCGTAAGAATCACCAAGGGCTTTCTTCACTCCATCCATGTACCCAAACTTCAGTCGGCCATCATCTATTGCATTAATCCCCCTCTTCGGCAATCGATTATTTTCTACCCATTTTACATTGACAAACCATCTCAACACATTCTCATCCACTCTAACCTGTAATTCACTGCTCACACCCATTCTCGTTCTTACTACTTCGTTCCAAATCCTATCAAACATATTCAGTTTCCGCCTATCTTTCATTTTCATTCCTCCCACCTCTGATCCATACAACATAGTTGGTACAATCACTTTCTCATAATAACTCTGTCAACATTCATTCCCAACTTTCTGTTCTTTACCACTCCTTTCACCTCCCCCAACACTTGACATCCTTTATTTACTCTCTGCCGTACATCTGCTTCCACGCTACCATTTGCAGCAACAACAGCGCCAAGTACTGAAACTGACCTACTTCCTCAAATAATTCTCCATTTAACATGCCATTATATCTAGCATTACCTTCATTTCTTATGCATCTCAAAACCTTAATCTTACACACATTTACCAGAGATTTCATTCAATCAAACACCCTTCCGAACTTTGTCAATAATAGACACAGCCTCTGCTCCAAGCCTACAACCAACCAACATATTATTCACATGTTATTCCCATTCCGCTCTTGATTACCCTCATCTATAAAGTTCAGTCTTCGGCAAAGAACTTAAGCATTCATATCTCTTACAGCTCCTGCAACAAACAAATTGAACAACCATGGAGACATCACATTTCCCTATCTCACCACACTCGCACTGTAAACCACTCACTCACTTCATTCAATATCACAAAACACACTTTACTGTCTATGTATAAACTCTTAACTGCTCACTGGTTACTTAAAAAAAATGAACATTTTCATATAATGGTAAACTACACCGTCAAATATGTTAGGGGTTTATCTCCATTAATTATCTATATTAGAAAAATCTTTTGCGTGAGATGAATACAGTTTTACACAAATATATTTATTCATTTAAATACCATAATTTTAGCTATGATACAGAAATAGGCTAATTACGAATGATGGATTTTATATGTGTGAAATTAAAAGTAATAAACTATAATGGTAGAAGGATTTTTGACTGGTGAAAAATTAAGTGAGTACAAAGATCATAGAAAAAAAAAAATATGTAGAACAATTGTAAAATTATTAAGTAACTCGAAAGTAGGATGTACTTTGTAAGGATAAGGGATAATTCTAACTC
>NC_090735.1:152794483-152801983 GCF_036898095.1 Palaemon carinicauda | reverse complement strand
TTGTTTTATTTACTCCGTCTTCCTTCTTTCTTGGAATTAGTATTAGGATAATTTTTTGTTCTGGCCAGCCAAATTGTTGGATCCAAGTTTATAATTGATATTTCTCTTGTCTTTGTTAGGACTTAGCTTCTTAGTTTTAGGGAATCCAGTGTGATTCAAAGGACCGTTATTTGTCCTTCCTTGTTATTAAATATTGTTATTTGTAGTTTTAACAAGGTTGATCTAAATTTTGTTATTGTTAAGTATTAAATATTGTTAAGTTTTCTTGAGTGTTTGTTTCCGCTGACCTTTAGCACTGAGTTACATTTATTACTGACAACAATTATAATAAGAACTCTTATAATAACCCTAAGGGTTATAACAATTTGGCGACCGTGATAGGATTGTTCTCAGGTGTACTCAGTGTTTTGGTCTCTGGAACAGCACTTTGTTAATTTAACAATATTTTTTTTAGTTGTAAAGTATTACCTTTCTCCCCTGCTAATTTTGGTGCAATGGAGGGTTTTGTGTTTGACCCCGCAGAGTTTTTAGGGTCAGGTGATTGTATAAAGCATCTGCCAGTACTAAATAAGACTTGTTTAGTAAGTTGTGCCCGGTGGTTGGGTATTCCATTGAGGGCAGCGGATACGAAAAATCAATTGTTGGTAGCTGTTAAAAGTAAAGTTGCTCAAGGTCTGGCTGAGGCTGAACATTTGGTTAGGGAGTATGAAGTTTCAGGTAGTAGTGACTCTGAGCGTGAGGGTAGTATGATTAATGATGATGACAGAATAAGTGTTAATGGAGGTCTAACTCTGTTTGAGGATCCTCCCCGGACAGGAACTATTTATGAAGGTCAGGCTAACTTGCCTCTGAAACTAAATGTTTCCACTAATCCATTCAATTCTGTAGTAAACCCTGCGCCAAAAGATCCTCAGGTTCCTGTTTGTCCTTTGGTGGAGTCCAAGGAGGACGGTGAATTTAATTTAATATGTAAACGGATAGAACTGATGAAACTGGAATTTGAAGAGAATGAGAGGGCGAGGCGGCATGAATTGGAGATGGCCAATATCAATTTAGAAATTGCTAGGCTGCAGGGCACCTCTAATCATTTTAGTACACCTCGGGGCAACTCACAGGATAAATTTAATGTAGGTGCGGCCTTGAAATTGGTGCCAGTATTTGAAGAGTTGAATGTTCCAGAATTTTTCAAGGCTTTTGAACGTGTTGCCACTCGGTTGTCTTGGCCCCCAGAAATGTGGACTGTACTAATTCAATGTAGGTTGGTGGGCAAGGCAAATAGAGTGTATAATGCCTTGGAAGAAAGTATTGCCCGTGATTACCATAAGGTTAAGGCTCTAGTCCTCAAGGCATATGATTTGGTTCCTGAGGCCTACCGCCTTAAGTTCAGAAATTTTACGAAGCAAGCCTCCCTTACTTATGTGGAATTTGCTAGGCTTAAGGAGGAACAATTTGATCAGTGGTTAAAGAGTCGCCAGGTGGTCTCTTTCTCCGCTTTGAGAGAACTCATGCTTCTAGAAGAATTCAAAAGGTCATGTAGTAAGGAATTGAAAATTTATCTAGAAGAGGTAAAAGCTTTTAATTTAAGTAATGCCGCTCAAATTGCTGACGAGTTTGTATTGACCCATCGAACTGGGTCTGGTAGTTTTGGAAATAAAGATGTGAATTTTCAATCTGCTAGGCCAGTTAATTTTCAGAGGTTGGACTCTTTTGTGAATACTCTTGGGCAGGGTAATCCACCAGATAAAAATCATAAGCCTGATAGTAACCAGGGAAAAGACTTGAGTGGACAGGACACTCGTGTCTTTTCTGAAGATAATAGGTTTGGTTCTGGCCCAGGTAATATGAATAATAGAGGTAGGGGGACTTGTTTTTGGTGTAATAAGCAGGGACATTATCAGGCACAGTGTTATGCCAGAAGAAGGTACCTCCAAAGGAATAATAACAATCCTGTGTCACTAATATCTACTAGTAAACCTGTTATCAGCGATCCCGTAGTTGAAAACCGTCCAGTAGCTAACACTAGTAATGATGTTAGTAGCAGTAGTCAGTCTTCTAGCAGAAAGGAGGCATGACTACTTTATGATAAATATATTTGGCCTGGTAAATTAATATCTACTTCTAAAACTGTTGGTGTGAAATTTTTGAGGGACACAGGGTCAGCTCGGTCTCTGGTTTTGAAAGACACTTTGAAAAATTTAGCTGAGTATACAGGAAATTTTGTTGTTCTGGGAGGGTTCCCGAACACTGTTGTTTCGGCTCCGTTAGTGGAGGTCAGATTGTCTTTCCCTGGTTATGATAAAGTGACAGAATTAGCAGTTGTTGAGTCTCTCCCTATTCCTGGAATTGACGGCATTTTGGGTAACGATATGTTAAATACAAAAGGACAAGAGTTGTTCCCCATATTGTCTGTGCATGCCTGTCCTGTTGCAGTAACAACCCGGGCAGCAGTAAAGGCTGCAAATTTAATTGATAATGACGAAGATTTAATCTTAAGTAGTTTAGAAGTAGACATAGAGAGGCCCGGGTCTGTAGATAGTAGTGGTAATAGTGTGGTTAGCAATGTTTTGAGACCTGATTGGGACAGGTCTTCATTTATTGAAGCTCAGAAAAAGGAATTTAATTTTGATTTGGGTGACACTGCAGATTTGACTAAACCCAGGTTTTGTGTGATCAATGGTTTACTATACCGGATTAGTCGTCCTTTAACTGATAATCTGAGCAAGACGTCTCGTATTGAACAAATTGTTGTCCCATCTCAATTCCGTAGGTCTGTCTTGAGTCTTGCACATGATGATTCTTTTTCTGGCCACTTCGGTGTATGTAAAACTTTTCGAAAGTTAGCAGAATGTTTTTGGTGGCCAGGATTAAAATCATCTGTGAAACAATTTATTAATGAATGTGAGGTTTGTCAAGTGATGGGGAAACCCAACCAAATTATTCCTAAAGCTCCCTTAAATCCAATTCCTGCGATAGGTGAGCCTTTTGTGGAATTAGTTATTGATGTGGTTGGGCCTTTGCCTAAAACTAAGTCTGGGTTTACCCATCTCTTGACAATTATGGATAGAGCATCTCGATTCCCTGAGGCCTTCCCAATGAGAAGGATAACCTCTAAGGCTGTATTTGACAAACTAATTGAATTTTTTTCCAGGTATGGTCTCCCTCGTACTATTCAAACTGACTGCAGTACAAATTTTACTAGCAAGGTATTTAAAGGTAAATGTGCAGACCTGGCCATTCAGCACAAGACCAGTGTACCATATCATCCGGAGAGTCAGGGCCTGGTTGAAAGGTTCCATCAGACCCTTAAATCTATTTTGAAAAAGTATTGTTATGAACAAGGGGAGGAATGGGATAAAGGGCTTCCCTTTGCTCTCTTTGCTCTAAGAAATCATCCAAATTCTTCAACTGGTGTAGCTCCTTTCGAACTGGTATTTGGACACAAAGTACGTGGGCCTTTGGAGATTTTTCATGAGATGCTTGAGACTGATCGAGGTGGGAATGCAAACGTAGGAGACTTTGTGGAGGACTTGAGAAAAAAATTATCTAGAGCCTGGAAATTTGCCAGAGAAAATTTGGCTAGTTCTCAGGCTGCTATGAAATTAAATTTTGATAGGAAATCTAAAGCACGGTCGTTTGAGCCCGGAGAATTAGTTTTAGTTTTAAGTACTGACTCTGACAATTTACTTGAACCAAGATATAAGGGACCCTGGAAGGTGTTGAGGAAGTTGTCGGAGGTGAATTATGAAATAGAGGCTCCTGGGACCAAACGGAAGTGCAGAATATTCCATATAAATAGGTTAAAACTCTATACTTCTAATAGACATGATCCTCTTGCTATTGTTTATGAGCCTGTGGTTGAAAGTATGGCTTTACCTTCAGAGGATTTGGAGGATTTGATTTGTCAGGTGTCTTCTGATGCTCTTTTTGATAATATTCAAAATTTAGAAGTTTTGAAGGAAGGGCTGGGGCATCTGGAGATTGCTCAAAGGAGGGATGTAATTAATTTAATTTCTTCTTTTCCAAATTTATTTCGGAATTCTCCAGGTCGAACTAATTTTCTTGAGCATGATGTAGATGTGGGTAATGCTTCTCCTGTGAAACAGAGTCCTTATCGGCTGAATCCCATTAAGAGGGATATAGTTGATAAGGAGATTAAATATATGCTGGAACACGATCTCATCCAACCTTCCGTTAGTCCATGGAGCTCCCCGATAGTCCTGGTTAAGAAGTCCGACGGAAAGTTCCGTATGTGTGTGGACTACCGTAAGGTTAACACACATACTAAGAATGACTCTTTTCCTTTGCCTCGGATAGATGACTGTCTCGATCACATAGGGGCTGCTAAGTTCATTACGAAATTGGATTTATTGAAAGGGTACTGGCAGGTTCCCCTGTCTGATCGAGCAAGAGAGATCTCTGCATTTGTAACTCCCTTTGGGCTTTACGAGTGTAAAGTAATGCCCTTTGGGATGAAAAATGCCGCGTGTACTTTCCAGAGGCTTATGAATAGGGTCATTTGTGGTTTAAAGGGAACTGAAATTTATATCGATGACTTGGTTGTATATAGTGATGATTGGAGTACGCACATGGCGAGATTGCGTAAGGTATTTGAGGCCCTTAAATTTGCAGGTTTGGTTATTAATTTAGCAAAATGTGAATTTGGTAAGGCAAAAGTTTGTTATTTGGGTCACGAGGTTGGTTTGGGTCAGGTGGCACCCAAACAAGCCAACCTTGAGGCTATCGTGCATTTAAAGAGGCCGTGCAATATCAGAGAAGTTCGGCGAGTGCTGGGCATGACTGGTTATTATCGCAGATTCGTGCGAAATTTCTCGGACATTGCTCAGCCACTTACCAAGTTGTTGGAGAAAGGGCAGAAGTTTATGTGGTCTCCTCAGTGTGAGGAAGCACTTCTTAAACTTAAGATGGTATTAGTATCTAATCCAATATTGACTTCTCCTAATTTCCAGAGACCTTTTATTATTGCAGTGGATGCCAGTGACATAGGTATTGGGGGTGTCCTTTTTCAAAGGAACGATATAGGAGAGGTTCATCCTGTATCGTATTATAGCCGAAAGCTACTGGCCGCCGAGAGAAAATATTCCACCATTGAAAAGGACCCCCCTCGCCTTGGTGCGTACTCTTGTGCATTTTAAGCCTTATGTAACAAATTTTTCTTATCCCATAGAAGTATGGACAGATCACAATCCACTGGTTTTCATCGAGCGCATGAAAGGTGCCAACCAAAGAATTTTACGTTGGGCTCTGCAATTGCAAGAATTCTCGCTTGTGATTAAACACGTTAAAGGATCGGAGAATCGAAGTCCCGATGCCCTTTCAAGAATATAGATTTGATCACAACTTGGCCCCCCTCCCCTCGCCCTTCTCGTCTCTTCAATTGGTTTGCGTTATTCTTAGAGATGTAAGGATGAGTAGGAGTGTGTTTTTCGCTGTGTGTGTGTGTGTGTGTGTTTATACATTTATACGCATATATATATATATATGAATATATATATATATATATATATATATATATATATATATATATATATATATATATATATATATATATATATATATATAGATATTCATATATAGATATATATATATATATATATATATATATATATATATATATATATATATATATATATATATATATATATATATATATATATATATATATATATATATATATATATATATATATATATATATATATATATATATATATATATATATATATATATATATAGATATTCATATATAGATATATATATATATATATATATATATATATATATATATATATATATATATATATATATATATATATATATATAGATATTCATATATAGATATAGATATATATATAGATATTCATATATAGATATATATATATATATATATATATATAGATATTCATATATAGATATATATATATATATATATATATATATATATATATATATAGATATTCATATATAGATATATATATATATATATATATATATATATATATATATATAGATATTCATATATAGATATATATATATATATATATATATATATATATATATATATATATATATATATATATATATAGATATTCATATATAGATATATATATATATATATATATATATATATATATATATATATATATATATATATATATATATATATATATATATATATATATATATATATATATATATATATATATATATATATATATATATAGATATATATATAGATAGATATTCATATATATATATATTTATATATATATATATATATATATATATATATATATATATATATATATATATATATATATATATATATATATATATATATATATATATATATATATACTCTTACAATTCTTTTTAGATAACAGGTTCTTCAAATAAAAAATATTGAATACTTTGAAATCACATTTTACAGTAAATTGAAATGATAAGTTGAAAATATTTTCAGAATTCAGAGGTATTTTGATTATGAAGAAGATAACTGATGATGTAAATTTTTGGAAACCGACTGAAAAAACACAAGAAAATAACACACCTCAAAATAATTATTTAAGAGAATGGATGCGTCAGAAAAAGCTCTATATATGTAAATCGAGAAGATTTTTTTTCTTTATATACCAAGAGTAAAATATTACATATAATTGGATTAGGTATGATCTAATGCAAACATTAAACTATGATCATCATCGTATTAATATCTATAATCTTTACAGAATAAAATTAAAAACCAAATCACCATGAGTACAATCTTTTCAGCTTATATATTCAGGCAAAATTCTAACACGATATCTTTCTAAAAATATTTCTAGTAATTCCACTGTGAGGTCGCAACAAAAATTGCACATAATTAACATTCCTTTCCTCTTATTAACTTTTGAAATTCCCAAGTTGCCGTGCCTGTTCTCAAGTGTATTATGTTTGAATCAGGTCTTATTTTCTCCGTTCAAGAGTCGCAATCCAAATCCATTTCAATGGAATATTTATTGAATATTTACATCAAAATCAGGTATTGGAAATTGGCAAAGCCTTCCCATAATACATAATATGTTATCCTGATGTAGATTGAAATTTTAACTCTCCTAGTTTACAGAAAGAGAAATTACTATTTTTTTTTTTTTCAAAATGTGTTTGAATTGGATAGACATTAAAAGAAAATATTTCAATATTTATACGTAAGCCAAACTTCCATTTAATGAATTTTAATTCAGGAATGTGATATTGGTTTAAAATTTTCCATATTTTCATCTTTTGGGCGCTTAGAATTTCCTATTGTATTTAATACGTCTCTGCACAAGAATCCCTTTTAATGAGACATAATCAGTCGATACAAAAACTTAATAACAATAATCATAAATAAACAAATTTGTCGAAGGAAATGACAAGCTTACATCTGTCGCAGTAAAGATTTATTATTTTCTTGGAGGAAGGCAGAGAGAGGGCTTTAGCAATAGGATGAAAAAGTTATTAG
>NC_090735.1:152779483-152781983 GCF_036898095.1 Palaemon carinicauda | reverse complement strand
AAGTAGAGATTTCAATTGAGAATTTTATTCATTATTATCTTTCAGTACTAAAGGTCCTGATATGGTAAAGGTATGTCCCTAAACGAGTGACGTTCAGGTTAACAAACGCTAATGATCCTTTCACTCAAAAAGTGATTAAAAGTTTAGATTGGCCTTCCAGTCCAAGGTATAAAAGTTATCTTTCCTAATGAAGGTATTGTCTGGAGAGAAAATTTTGTCTGGGAAAAGTTACTAAAGTTACCCTTTGATGCTTCTTTTGGAGAGAAAGTATTGTTTAGTGGAGAGAAGTTTCGAGACCTTTGAAGTCTTTTCCTTGTGTCTTTAATTGTTAATAAACAAAAGCCTACAATCATGGTTTCAATAAAAAAGGTAAAGGAAGTGTTCAAAATAATTAATTTATAATCATAATGATTTTCTTCGCAGTTCGCGTTTATATTTCGATTCTTTAATTTGTATATTCCTACCAGATTATAATTCAAAGTACTAGGTGACAACTAAATTTCCTAGGCAAAATTAGTGGGAATTGGTAATTATTTTAATCAGGGAATTTCCTGTAATAAATGGAGGTAGCCTACATGTCTCTAGAGGTCCTTGTAAAATTCAGACATTAGCAATCTAACTTTTTAGGACCTTAATATGATAGTAATCAGTAAAATCTAAAGATTTGAGGATAAATCTTGTAGAAGTATCTTTGGATGAAGATTGGATGTATCCAAAAACACAGTCACTCCTTTTGAAAGCTTTTGCGCCCATTAATGTAAGAATTAACTTTAAACAGAATTAATGTCTTTTATCAAGACACCAATGGCCAACGCAGTCTCTATCCTTTTGAACAGCGAAAAAGAAAATAATTGTGTCTTTCTTAACCATTTGGTGTGAAAGTTTCGAGTGGTATTGGGCTTTCATTTCTATCAGTGGCCAAAACATCAACAAACAAATATATTGCTAAAGAAATGCAGTTTATTATGAGATTTTAATGTTAAGTAAATGAATGCTGCGTTCAATTAAAAATAAGTATGTAGGTATGGAATCAAGAACGATGGAATCTATCTTTCGAAGATAGGTAGAAGGACGATAGAGAGTTTAAGAGGTAGAGAGGATAATTGAAACGTTCAATTATCAAAAAAAAAAAAAAAAAAAAAAAAAAAAAAAAAAAAAAAAAAGCCAGAGCTAATCAGAATACCTGTTAGAAGCTATTTTGCAAAGAATGAAGTGTCGTTAGATTGTCTGGATAGAGTATAAAAGTTATATTTCAATGAGATGATTTCTTATAAGGAAAAGGAATAGAGAAGAAGGCAAATCTTACAGAAATACTTTAGTATACAAAGGAATACTCTACATATGGCATCTATCTAATAAAAATGAAGAGAGATGACAATAAAATCTTATAGGGTCAGCACTGAGTGGTTTTATAGAAGAATAATATTATGTCTTACAGGGCAGCTATATGAATGTATATTTGTTCATGTAATACAAAAATATCTTAGAGCGAAATCGATGTTAAGATATGATTGAAAGTAAGCATGTATTTTATTATTATTATTGGATGGGAATTATCTGTGCGTTTATGTTCTTGTGTTAGTTAATTGTTAAGAATTAATCTATGTCTTATTACTGATATCAAATATTACCTAAATCTATATACGATTTATTCATAAATTTTAGTTTTATCTTTCAAAGTCTAGAAGTTTATCTATGTTAGCTTTTACTATAATTCTATGCTGTAAATATTTGTTACTTGAACATATCATATTGCATTATTACCAAAGACAACTTTTCTAATCCCATTATTATGAATAATCTGTTCAGTGTAGGATTCTCATGTCTTAAAATCCACACTTTGATATGAGAATTATTATTATTATTATTATTATTATTATTATTATTATTATTATTATTATTATTATTATTATTATTATTATTATTATTATTATTATTATTATTATTATTATTATTAAGTTCTTGTTATGTAATCGCTCAGTCATATAAATGTCGGTAACGTAAATGAATTGTGAATTCTGATAAAGGTAATGTACCACATACAAAAGCTTATGCGTTGTGTTCTATTGTGATGTTATAAAAAATTAAGGCGGGAAAATCATGCTTACGTTGAATTTAGACTACTCCAGAAGGAATTGCGTGGCATTAGGAATTTAGGTGACGTCACTTGCAATGAGTCACTCTTCCGAAATTATGTTTATCTCAATCAATAAGATTTTCTTTAGAAACTGCTCAAATAAAGTAAATAGAAATAATATTAGTTACTTCCTAGAATATAATGAAAACGTAAAATTCTATTACAGAGACCCTTAACGGAAGCATTTTCTAAAATAGGTCTTGTATAAATTATGCAACACAGTTATACAATATGAACCAAATAGGGGTAAATAAGCAGAGCTGCACAGCAAAAAAATATATATCCTAGACAACATCAATGAAGGCTGCCCATACGCTTGATCAGTCTACTGATCAACAATGCCTACGAAAGATATGTTTCCTT
>NC_090735.1:152763816-152768816 GCF_036898095.1 Palaemon carinicauda | reverse complement strand
TCGATAATCTATATATTATTCTTTATCGTAGAAATATTTTGTTTAGCAAACAATAACTTTGCTTGACTCCAGAACTTCTCTATTTTTATGGGAATATACAGTAGCCCCTCGGAGGTAGAATAAAAAGGCAATCACCTTTGACCCTTTTTGCATGGTGATCGCAGCTGAAAACTCACAATAGAAGAAATTAAATATGCAAAGTGAAGGGATATCGTGGCCAAAGAGCTTAGGGCATTCCTGAAAGGCATTGTTTTTTTTTCTCTCTCTCTCTCATCGGATGTTTATTCTTTCAAAAAGTTTTCAATACAAGTATTTCATAAGGATAACTTCCCTAAATATTTTTACATGCCTATTCTAGATATATTTTTTTCTTGTTTTGTCTATCTAATGAAGGATGATAGCAACTTATAGTAAGAGTAATAATTAGAAAAAAAAATAAAATAAACCTTAATGGCAAAGGATAAGCTGATCGAATATATTTACACACACGGTAAATCAGATTATTGTATACATCCGATTTTCTTTTTTTTTAATCAACATAACGAAAAAACAATCAGAATAAATATAAACATATGTAGGGATGCCAAAGCTACCATGTGCTAAAAAAGGTTTTTGTTAACTGTTTTAGAAGTAATGTAATCAAATTAAAATTATATAGGAAAACAGAGAAATTTCTTCTGTGATTTGGAACCATATAAAAAAAAGCTTTTTCTTTCTGCAAGACATTCCATGACTCCTGTCCCTTTTCATAAACTTCTTTTAAATGGATCTGATTCTCTCAATTTAGCTTCCAGCAAGGAAAGGGTGAGGCTTGAGAGGGGAAAATGAATGCAAAGTGCATTTCCATTTACTGTACCAGTGGATTAAGATCAGAGGAAGTAAAAAGAAGACCAAAAATCTAGATTCCTGAAAAGATACTCATGGAGATAAACAAACATAATGTGGTATTATGAAATAAAATGAAGAATAAGGGTGTTAGATTATATATGGTGGTTTTACACATCAGAATTTAAAATTCTGGAACTCTCTAACTTAAAGTTCTCTGGGTCTAAGACTTACATAGGGTTAAGAAAAAATAATGACCAAACTTCTGAATTATATAGATGTGTCACAGAAATATATTTTATTATATACCTAAAGAATATTTATACTTTCACGAAATATCACGTATTGCACTGAATTGATATCAAGCAGGGTTTACTTTAAATATTTTAAAGAATCTAAATTTTCACATCTCTAATAAATCTAGAGAAATATCAGTAATACGGTATTGAATTAATGCAATACAAAGTCATTTCAGACAAGAGTACTTGTCTATATTATACAATTGGTTTTGATCATTAAAAGGATAATACGCTTCTGTGGTAACAGCAGTCTACACTAAATTTGAAGAAAATCTAAATAGTGCAGTTTTAAGTTATTGAGATATAAAAGAAACTTAGGTGCTGCTTTTAGACATGAACAATAGTGTCTATTATACGATTGGATTCGGTCATCAGATTAATACCCTACCATGAGGTTAACAGCAGGTTACGTAAAAGGATTGGGCTTCGCAATAGATCGAGTGGACAAAAAACATCAATTATATAGGATATTTAATACAAGTAAAAGCAATTGTTAGTAAATAGAGATAAAAATGGTACTAGACCTAAACATTTACGGTAATTGACCATGTGAGAAAAATATCGATCTAATATACTTGATAAGTTAAAATAGTACGATACCAGACTTAATATTTCTAGTAAATATCGAGATCAGATTTAACAAAGAACAGAAGAACAGAGGAATTTTACTTTCAGGAGCTGAAGGAAACATATCTTTCGTAGGCATTGTTGATCAGTAGACTGATCAAGCGTATGGGCAGCCTTCAATGATGTTGTCTAGGATGTATATTATTTTGCTGTGCAGCTCTGCTTATATAACCCTATTTGGTTCATATTGTATAACTGTGTTGCATAATTTGTACAAGACCTATTTTAGAGAATGCTTCCGTTAAGGGTCTCTGTAATAGATTTTACCGTTTTCATTATATTCTAGGAAGTAACTATTATTTCTATTTACTTTATTTGAGCAGTTTCTAAAGCAAATCTTATTGATTGAGATAAACATAATTTCGGAAGAGTGACTCATTGCAAGTGGACGTCACCTAAATTCCTAATGCCACGCAATTCCTTCTGGAGTAGTCTAAATTCAACGTTAGCATGATTTTCCCGCCTTAAATTTTTATAACATCACAATGGAACACAACGCATAAGCTTTTGTATGTGGGTGCATTACCTTTATCAGAATTCACAATTCATTTACGTTACTGACATTTATATGACTGAGCGATTACATAACAAGAACTTAATAATAATAATAATAATAAATAATAATAATAATAATAATAATAATAATAATAATAATAATAATAATAATAATAATAAATAATAATAATAATAATAATAATTCTCATATCAAAGTGTGTGATTTTAAGACATATGAGAATCCTACAACTGAACAGATTATTCATAATAATGGGATTAGAAAAGTTGTCTTTGGGTAATAATGCAATATGATATGTTCAAGTAACAAATATTTACAGCATAGAATTGTAGTAAAAGCTAACATATATAAACTTCTAGACTTTGAAAGATAAAACTTAAACTTATGAATAAATCGTATATAGATTTAGGTATATTTGATATCAGTAATAACACATAGATTAATTCTTAACAATCAACTAACACAAGAAACATACACGCACAGATAATTCCCATCTATTAATAATAATAAAATACATGCTTACTTTCAATCATATCTTAATATCGATTTCGCTTTAAGATATTTTTGTATTACATGAACATATATACATTCATATAGCTGCCCTGTAAGACATAAATTATTCTTCTATAAAACCACTCAGTGCTGACCCTATTAGCTTTTATTGTCATCTCTCTTCATTTTTATTAGATAGATGCCATATGTAGAGTATTCCTTTGTATACTAAAGTATTTTGGGCCTCTATAAGATTTGCTTTCCTCTCTATTCCTTTTCCTTATAAGAAATCATCTCATTGAAATATAACTTTTATACTCTATCCAGACAATCTAACGACACTTCATTCTTTACAAAACAGCTTCTAACAAGTATTCTGATTACCTCTGCCCTTTATTTTTATTATTATTTTTTATTTTTTTATTTATTTATTTTTTTTTTGAATAATTCAACGTTTTGATTATTCTCTCTACCTCTTAAACTCTCTATCATCCTTCTACCTATCTTTGAAAGATAGATTCCATCGTTCTTGATTCCATACTTACATACTTATCTTTAATTGAACGCAGCATTCATTTACTTAAGTTTAAAATCTCATAACAAACTGCATTTCTTTAGCTATATATTTGTTTGTTGATGTTTTGGCAGCTGATAGAAATGAAAGCCCAATACCGCTCGAAACTTTCACACCAAATGGTTAAGAAAGACGCAATTATTTTCTTTTTCACTGTTCAAAAGGATAGAGACTGCGTTGGCCATTGGTGTCTTGACAAAAGACATTAATTCTGTTTAAAGTTAATTCTTTCAATAATGGGCGCAAAAGCTTTCAAAAGGAGTGACTGTGTTTTTGGATACATCCAATTTTTATCCAAAGATACTTCAACAAGATTTATCCTCAAATCTTTAGATTTTACTGATTACTATCATGTTAAGGTCTTAAAAATTTAGATTGAACTAATCTCTGAATTTTACAATGACCTCTAGAGACATGTAGGCTACCTCCATTTATTAGAGGAAATTCCCTGATTAAAATAATTACCAATTCCCACTAATTTTGCCTAGGAAATTTAGTTGTCACCTAGTACTTTGAATTATAATCTGGTAGGAATATACAAATTAAAGAATCGAAATATAAACGCGAACTGCGAAGAAAATCATGATTATAAATTAATTATTTTGAACACTTCCTTTACCTTTTTTATTGAAACCATGATTGTAGGCTTTTGTTTATTAACAATTAAAGACACAAGGAAAAGACTTCAAAGGTCTCGAAACTTCTCTCCACTAAACAATACTTTCTCTCCAAAAGAAGCACCAAAGGGTAACTTTAGTAACTTTTCCCAGACAGAACTTTCTCTCCAGACAATACCTTCATTAGGAAAGATAACTTTTATACCTTGGACTGGAAGGCCAATCTAAACTTTTAATCACTTTTTGAGTGAGAGGATCATTAGCGTTTGTTAACCTGAACGTCAATCGTTTAGGGACATACCTTTAAGATATCAGGACCTTTAGTACTGAAAGATAATAATGAATAAAATTCTCAATTGGAAACTCTACTTATTTATCTGTTTAACCTTTTAAAACACGTATACACGCTCACACACAACCGGTGACTGGAGGTGGGGCCAGGGATTGGGTCATTCGTATGAAGAGAATAAGAAGTTTTGGAAAGAAATGAAATTAGTAAGGAGGGTGGATCGAGACATGAGAAACAAAAAAAACAAAAAAGAAACAGTGAAATACGGAAATGGAAGGCTGTTGAAAGGAGAAGAGGGAAAAAATATGGGCTGAATAGTTTGAAAGGTTACTGAATGTTAAGAAAATAGGGAGGCAGATATATTTGCTGTTACAGGTGTTGAGGTACCCGGGCTGGGCGATGAAAATAAGAGAGATATTACAAGAGAGGAAGTGAGGAGAGCATTAGATTAAACGTGAATAGGACAAGCAGCCGGTATCTGGTATGTATGGCATGAGGGTTGAGATGTTAAAGGAATTGGGTGTGACTATACTTGCTTGATTGGTGAGATTATTTAATATATTCTTTATGTTATCAAGCATACCAGTAGACTGAGTGTGTACGTGCGTTACATATACAAAGGTAAGGGAGATGTGCATGGGGCTTGTAATTCAAGGAGTATTAGTTTCTTGAGTGTGGTTAGAAGAGGGTATGTTATAGTGCTATTTAATATGATTACGGATAAAAGAGAGAATAAAATCTTAAAAAGTGAATTATTATTATT
>NC_090735.1:152751316-152753816 GCF_036898095.1 Palaemon carinicauda | reverse complement strand
GAGATATAATTCAATAAAAGCGAGTGATTCTAGGATACAAAATTATGTTCAGAAATGGGTTTTCAACCTTTCTAGGAATAACTATTAATAAAAAAGAAGAATGAAATGTACGGGTTTGGTTACATTGGATTAAACCAATTACATATAAAATTAGATGATTTTTTTCTCAATTCTTCAGTATCTAAAAATAGATTAGAGATAATGAAATAATAAGTGGAAATTTTTTTCACTTCTGCTATTATAAACGAAACTCATTTGTGAACGATATATACACAAACACACAAACACACACACACATACATACACACACACATACACACACACACACACACACACACACACTATATATATATATATATATATATATATATATATATATATATATATATATATATATATATATATATATACATATAATAGATTCCTTCTTTAAGTCTTTCAAGCAACTTAGAAGCAAGAGAGAGAGAGAGAGAGAGAGAGAGAGAGAGAGAGAGAGAGAGAGAGAGAGAGAGAGAGGAGAGAGAGAGAGAGAGAGAGAGAGTTGAAGTCGAACAAGAGCGAGAAAGTGTCCTATGCCTTATAATGTTTTCTTATTAGAAGGTTGTACTATAATGTACCTAGTGTCTTTAGGTATAGACTATAGGGAAGTTTTGTCCAATTATTTTTTTGTCTTACTTTATCTGTGGTTTACGCTCATTTATTGACAACCATCTGAAATAGAGTTGCATTTTCTACCGAGATTTATATTGCTCATAGTTTAATTGATATTGATTTTTGAGAAATGAAGAAGTTGTAGTAAATAAAAGTTTAGAAAGAACTGTTAAACGCCTAATGGGAATAAAAGAAAATTATACCATATTTAAGTTTCTAATTATTTTTATGAAACGTAAAAAGATCAATTGGTACCTCGTTAACAACATTTCAACCATTTGTGAAAACGAAGGGTGAGTATTTCAAGAGAAGAATATCAAACTTTGTCATAAAGTAAATCAGTACAGTAACAGATCAGTAGAACTACCTACCCCACTCGTCAGGCGTAAGATGCATTAAAGCCTGTTGAAAAAAAAAAAAAAAAAAATCTTTGGAAAAAAATAATTTCACGCAGTTAGCCTTTGGTTGAAAGCACTAATTGCTTAACTTTCGCCGCTAATGATCTTACACAGGAACTGGACAATGCAATTAATCGAATCAAGATTGTCAGGGTGACTGGAAAAATGTAAAGATTATTTTTTAAGACCTTGTAAATTTTGGTGCAGGTGTTGAAAACATTGCATTAATGTATGCCGTTGCTCATGACCTCTGTAAAAAGTAACATTACCATATTTTATCATAGGTCTGCAGTAACAGTTAAAATGGTTAGTCCATAGATATTTTTAATATGCATTCCAATAAAAACTGAAAATTCTCAATATCAATTGTATAAGGTAAGGACGAGAAATTTGCTGTCCCAATGCCTAATTGAAGAAATTGTGAAATAGGTCGTTACCTAGTTTTGCTTCTCCGTATATCCAATAAAAAGTTCTTCCTCTCCTGATGGTATATTTTCAAAATACTTGGGAAAGGAAAGGGCACAGGATAAATTTTAATTGAGTTTTAAAAAGACTAGAATAATAAATAGTAAATATTGATTGACAGTGAGTAATCTCCACTAGTGAGGAAATGAGAATAAAAGTGATTTGAAAATTACTAACTATTGATAAAATAATACACAAGGACCAAGGACTAACTCTACTTAATATTTCTTCAAAATATTCGATGCACAGGGAAGATTTATAGTGGCTTAGACAGAGTGTACGCAGAGTTTAACATGTGACATTTGAAATGACCCTGTGTTTGATAAGGCTTAGCTTCATTCCTCACCATTACACGTGATTTTTTTTTTTTTTTGTAAGAGGAATATAACTACAATTTTAATCGAGCCTCATGTTGATTTGCAAACTTTTCATACTAAGATGAGAAAGCTTTGTGTCCATAACGATTTCCAGAGTTAACATAATTTTTTAAGGGAAAGGTATTTTTACACCACTGAGGCGTTTTGTAAATTCAGCTTGATGTTGATGATCCATGAACCAGTTAAGATCTGGTAGGGAACATATCGTAGATCAGATCGAAAGAACAGCAGGAGTTCGAGGACAACTTTTTTGAAAATGGCCGGCAAAGGAATAAAGATGAAAAAGCCCCTCGTATGATTTTTATTTATTTATTTATTTTTTTTTTTTTATTTCTTTTTTTTTTTAAGGAATCACAGGAAATGTTCTTGAATTTACTGGGTGTTTTCAAGAAGCATTGGTGATCTACGAAGTCTATCCTTACTAGCTTATTCTACAATGTAATTTATTTTGCAGATTTAGAGCGTATGACACATTCAGCGCACAGTTGAATGAATAGTAGTGTCTGGAGAACACGTAGTTGATCCACGGCAGTTCTTCACCCACAAAGATGAAGGAGTAAAACAGTTTTTTTTTTTCTTAAGAACTACAACGTAAAGGTATAGTATAAA
>NC_090735.1:152721316-152723816 GCF_036898095.1 Palaemon carinicauda | reverse complement strand
ATACATCACAGTTGGTACAATCACTTTCTCATATAGAACTCTCTTCACATTCATGCCCAACCCTCTATTTTTTACTACTCCCTTCACTGCCCCCAACACTTTGCAACCTTCATTCACTCTCTGACGTAAATCTGCTTCCACTCCACCATTTGCTGCAACAACAGACCCCATGTACTTAAACTGATCCACCTACTCAAGTAACTCTCCATTCAACATGACATTCAACCTTGCACCACCTTCCCTTCTCGTACACCTCATAACCTTACTCTTACCCACATTAACTCTCAACTTCCTTCTCTCACACACCCTTCCAAATTCTGTCACTAGTCGGTCAAGCTTCTCTTTTTTGTCTGCTACCAGTACAGTATCATCCGCAAACAACAACTGATTTACCTCCCATTCATGATTATCCTCGCCTACCAGTTTTAATCCTCGTCCAAGCAGTCGAGCATTCACCTCTCTCACCACTCCATCAACATACAAGTTAAACAACCACGGCGACATCACACATCCCTTTCTCAGCCCCACTCTCACTGGAAACCTATCGCCTACTTCATTTCCTATTCTAACACATGCTTTACCACCTTTGTAGAAACTTTTCACTGCTTGCAACAACCTTCCACCAACTCCATATAACCTTATCACATTCCACATTGCTTCCCTATCAACTCTATCATATGCTTTCTCCAGATCCATAAACACAACATACACCTCCTTACCTTTTGCTAAATATTTCTCGCATATCTGCCTAACTGTAAAAATCTGATTCATACCACCCCTACTCTTCTAAAACCACCCTATACTTCCAAGATTGCATTCTCTGTTTTATCCTTAATCGTAATAATCAGTACTCTACCATACACTCTTCCAACTACACTCAACAAACTAATACCTATTGAATTACAACACTCATGCACATCTCCCTTACCCTTATATAGTGGTACAATACATGCACAGACCCAATCTACTGGTACCATTGACAACACAAAACACACATTAAACAATCTCACCAACCATTCAAGTACAGTCACACCCCCTTCCTTCAACCTCTCAGCTTTCACACCATCCATACCAGATGCTTTTCCTACTCTCGTTTCATCTAGTGCTCTCCTCACTTCCTCTATTGTAATCTCTCTCACATTCTCATCTCCCATCACTGGCACCTCAACACCTGGAACAGCAATTATATCTGCCTCCCTATTATCCTCAACATTCAGCAAACTTTCAAAATATTCCGCCCACCTTTTCCTTGCCTCCTCTCCTTTTAACAACCTTCTATTTCCATCCTTCACTGTCTCTTCAATTCTTGCGCCGGCCTTCCTTACTCTCTTCACTTCTTTCCAAAACTTCTTCTTATTCTCTTCATATGACTGACCCAGTCCCTGACCCCACCTCAGGTCAGCTGCCCTCTTTTCCTAACGTACCTTGCGCTTTACTTCCACTTTTTTTTTCTCTATATTTTTCATACTTCTCTATACTATTACTCTGCAACCATTTTTCTAAAGCCCTCTTTTTCTCTTCCACTTTTACCTTCACTCCTTCATTCCACCATTCACTGCCCTTCCTCATGCTGCCTCCAACAACCTTCTTGCCACATATATCAATTGCAATCCCAACCAAATTTTCTTTTGCTAACTTCCACTCCTCCTCTAAATTACCAGTTTCTCTTACTCTCACCTCGTCATATGCCATTTTCAACCTTTCCTGATATTTACTTTTTACCCCCGGTTTAATTAGCTCTTCAACCCTCACTAGCTCCCTTTTACATCCACCTACTCTATCCCCCCACTCTTTTGCTACAACTAATTCTCCTTCCACCAAAAAATGATCAGACATACCGTTAGCCATACCCCTAAACACGTGCACATCTTTCAATCTTCCAAACATTCTTTTAGTTATCAACACATAATCCATTAATGCCCTTTCTACTACTCTTCCATTTGCCACTCTTACCCATGTATACTTATTTTTATCTTTCTTTTTAAAAAGCTAGCACTTATCACCATCTCTTGTTCAACACACATATCTACCAGTCTCTCACCACTCTCATTTTCACCTGGTACGCCATACTTCCCAATGACACCTTCTACCTCTCCAGCGCCCACTCTAGCATTTAAGTCACCCATGACAACTACATAATTCCTTCTACCCAGTCCTTCTACACACCTAGTTAATTCATTCCAGAACTCATTCCGCTCTTCTTCACTTTTCTCACTACCCGTCCCATACGCACTGACAAACGCCCAACATTCCCTACCCAACCTAACCCTTACCCACATTAACCTAGATGATATCTCCTTCCATTCCACTACTTTACCTGTCATCCATTCACTCAGCAATAAAGCCACACCCTCTCTCGCTCTTCCCCTTTCAATCCCAGACACTCTACCAGACATTTCACCAAACATCACTTCACCTTTTACTTTCATCTTTGTCTCACACAAGGCCAATACATCCATCCTTCTACTTCTAAACATACATCCAATCTCACATCTTTTAC
>NC_090735.1:152703816-152708816 GCF_036898095.1 Palaemon carinicauda | reverse complement strand
TAACATTTTTCTTCTGGGCACAAATACATATCAGTAAAACCATGAAAATAATATTTCATCGTTTTCTGCAATAGATCAAATGACGTAGTACCCAAAAAAAAAAAGCAAAGTTTCCTTACAAAACAAGAAAAAATAAAAACTGGATCATGTTAAGCAACCATCAGTCTCACCAAACCAAATTTGATGTCGTATTTATCTATATCTTTAT
Source organism: Palaemon carinicauda (assembly GCF_036898095.1). Classification (NCBI taxonomy): domain Eukaryota; kingdom Metazoa; phylum Arthropoda; class Malacostraca; order Decapoda; family Palaemonidae; genus Palaemon; species Palaemon carinicauda. The sequence goes on along the minus strand of NC_090735.1, from coordinate 152,708,608 downwards.
ACAACAAAAAACTTCACAAATGTGTGATTTCAATTACTAGGAACACCTTCACGAAATATTGGCTAGATAGAATCATGGAACTGTACACTAACTTTTGATTAAGGTAATGCATTTTTTACACCATTCACGTTTAAATCTAAAGCCCCGCAGTAATGAAGAGTGCGTTGATTTATATAATTCTCCGATACCGTGCAATATTGCTAATTAGATTCTGTGTGTAAATAAATATGAGTTTGTGTGAGAGACTTGAAAAGGAGAATAGGACTTAAATACTTAACGGAAAGAAGGTGGACCCCGATATTGTTCTAATGGGTTTATTGTCTCATAGATTTATCTAACAGACATTCAATTATAAGAGAATCGCAAAAGAAAGAATAAATTCAATCCCTTTCCTCAATTGTAATAGTCCCTGTGTATGATTGATTTACTCTAAAAGGTTTTGCCAGAATATGCATTTCCAATTAATGGATATGTTCATTATTTGTTGATCATTATTAAGAAAGCTTGCCCTGTAAAGGTTTTTTACTTACATCATAACCTCACTGTGTTTATACTCAATCTTTATAAGTTATGTCGAGATTTCATACACTAACATAACAGCCGGTCTAATGCAACATATTACCATTATCATGTGGCTATTTATGCAATATTATACAGTTTTTGAGATCGCAGACATTAAGCATGATATAGAATTCATTTGATTTATATAAAATTAATTATCTAATGATTATGCGCAACAATAGATTTCAGTGAAGCTTATCCTGTTGATATAAAATTTATAACTGAAGTATATATATATATATATATATATATATATATATATATATATATATATATAATATATATATATATATATATAATATATATATATATATATATATATATATATAAATATATATATACATATATATATACATATATATATATATATATATATATATATATATATATATATATATATATATATATATATATATATATTTGTTTGTGTACATATATATGATTCACTGTCACAAGGATCACGTGACCTGATATACAACAAAAACCGGTATTAATTAATCAAATGCTTTTTTTAGCTAGAGCTTCATGCATTTTAATATTCACTTTTTCAGGGTACAGTCAAAAGCAATATACCGTTGAAGGACGTCAGTAAGTAAAACAGGATAAAAAAGAAAAGAAAAAAAAAGAGTTGAACAGTTAAAATAAAGGTTAAAAAAATCTTATCAGGTAACTATCATTGTCAAACAAGCAAACAGCCCACAGCCAAGATTTGTTGGTTGATTGCTTGTTTTAGTGTTAAATTGAACAGTGAATGGTATGACGCAATTAAGATTATTGAAACTAAAAGCACTAGTTCTGCGTAAAATGAATGTTATCAAGACCTTCAAGAATAAAACTGGGTATCAACCCAAACATAAAAAAAAACAGTCCAAAGAAAAAAAGAAACTGAAAAGGGAAATTGCAACAGACTTTTGTTTTATCTAGTGGGAATTAACGCAAGCCACGTGGTCTTTGTACAGACTTTCTTATTGATTTGGAATTACGCGAGACCTGTGGTCCTTATGAAAAGAAGAGAATACCCTACATCCTTCATCAAAACCTACCGGGAAATGGTAATTAAATCCCAATCACTTTTGATTATGGGTAATTGAATGCGAACTCCCTTTAATTAGGAATTCACCTTTACAATAGGAATGGGTTTAAAATATTTTTTTTTTTTTAGAATTCCATTCTCGAAAAAGAAATTGACATTTAATTCAAGGTCTGTGCTGAGATTCTGTTTCTTGTTTTCCCCTCTAACAAGAGAAAAATAGCACAGAGAGGGAGATAGAGAGAAAAAAAAAACAAATAAACTATATGAAAAGTAATGAACAGAATAAATATAAAATTATTTAAGATTAAATAGATATGCCATAGATGATATATGAAGAGAAACCCATATCAGTTTGCTCTACAAAAACAATCGCTGCAAAGTTTGAATTTTTTAAGTTCCATCGATTAAACTGCCAGTTTAGGATAATTATTCCACATTTTGGTCACAGCTGTAATTAAATTTTCTAGAATACTGCTTAGTATTGAGCAGCATAGCTGAAAGGGCAAGGTTGTTACTGCATATCTAGTACTACGTATGAGGTGGTACAATCTGGGAAGATTCGAATATCAAGGATAATCAGAATTATGAAAAATCCTGTACAGCATGTATAAAGAACTAATTGAGCGATGGGGCAACAGATTAATATTGCGATTAATGTTAAGAAGTTTAATAGCCAACAAGTACTTGCCCAATACATTAAGATGAGAGTTACTAGCTGGAGATCAAGTAGGAGAACAATACTCGAAACAGGACTGGATCAAAGATTGAAAAGGCTCTCCCAATAGGTTTTTTTTTTTTTTTTTTTTTTTTTTTTAAGAAGAACAAGACTGAATTTGTTTCTCAAAAATAAACTTGCAAGCAATAATGAAGCCTAAAATTTTGCAAGGTTTGTATATAGTAAAAATACAGTATCACTGAAATATCTGTATGTTGAGGAGCCACTGTTCTCAATCTACTTAAAATCATTGGTTGTGTTCTGTTTGGGTTCAATATCATGCCTCATAATTTGCACTATGCACTAATATTATTAAATCTTACAAAGCAACTTTAATCATTAGGAAAATTGTATAAATCTAATAATTCTTAATGGGAAAGTGCTCTATTATCTCTTCTCCTTTACTACATACTTACGGTGACCCAATTGCTAAGGATGCAGTTTTAAAGTCATTTAACTTATTTTTATTTTCCTGCAGCAATCATTATCTGTCACCTGAAGGGTAAAAAGCCTATTTTTGTAGTAATAAACATTGCAGTAGTTTATCTACTAATTTATATAGTTATTCTTTTATTTAAAAAATAAATAAAGCTCTCACTTGCATGAAGTAGGTTAACATTTTCTTAGGTATTATAGTTTTTTTTTTTATTTTATTTTATATACATGAAAGCTTTAAACTTTTTCATAGTCTTTGGAATTCCTATAGTACTACTTTATAGTTAACCATGATTTTGAAAAAAAAAACGGACACAACTAAATAGATGCCTGAATAGTTGAATGGATTTAATATATAGTTTAAAAAGAAAGCAAATAAAATCATGATTATATACATAGGGTGATAATAAATAACCTAAAATGTTTTTATTATTTAAAAAATTAAATTAAACTTTACACTTTCAATTATGCTCTGAAATTTCAATGAAATGGTTGATACAACAAAGGAAGTGTGTTAAACCGGTTTTGGAACAAAAATTAAATCTGCTTCCTCATTCTGGCAGACTTGGACGAATATTACAATTGTTTCTCCAATGCGAAATCAGCATGAAACTTCATCAAGCGGAATATTTCACATTTTTATTTCCATGGACAAAGAAAAATTCATAATGTTTCTCCACGTTTTAGGAGCATCATGTCTACAGGCATATAGATATAAAAAAAATATGACAATATTTTTTAGCATACTAGTTGGATAATTTTTTACGGTTTTTATACCTGAAGTATTAATATCTATAATTAATTTCTTCAATTCTTTCCTTCTTTTGGTAAGTAATGGGTCCAAAATGTAGAAAATGTCCACATAATGTAGAGGATATTAATTTCCTTTAAAGAACAAAATAGCGGTTCATCTCGCACATAGAAATTTCAAGTGTTATCCGAGCTTTATAATAATAATAATAATAATAATAATAATAATAATAATAATAATAATAATAATAATAATAATAATAATAATAATAATAATAATAATAATAATAATAATAATAATAATAACAATTACAATATTATTATTATTATTATTATTATTATTATTATTATTATTATTATTATTATTATTATTATTATTAGCCTTGCCATTACAGTTATCACCGTCATTGTTATTGTTGTTGCCCTAGTGCAGCCAAAACACTGTAGAAATTGTGTTGCCTTAAGACGATATGTTAATGAATGTACATAATTATAGGTACTGGATTGCTACTTCTAATAGGACTAAAAACGAAACCACGTGAATCTAGGATAAGAGAAAAATTGTTTAGAGCCACAAAGTATTTTACGGAGAAATTCACATGAAAACAACAACCACTATAGTAAGTGTGACGTGACTTGTGGCCTGATAAGTCAGTTTTTTTTTCTTCTAGGAAGCTGATTAGAAAATAGGAATCCATAATATTGTCAACATAATGTGAAAATGATACGGAAGATTTACTTATTGATTTCTTTTTCATGATTATATCTTCCAACCAAATATGTTCAGTATTACGCTAACCATAACACATATAATTTTTGAGTGGCTGTGTGTACTTAAGGCAGATACAAGTAATTATCTTATACATAAAAAAGTGGGGAAAAATCCCAGAAGTATAATATATAGACATTGGTTAGCTATAATAGGAGAAAAAAGAACACTGTTATTTGAAATCTCTTAACCCAGAGAGCATTCATTTTATGCTACATCTTCCTATTTGATTCTGAACATTGTTCAATATCTTCTTTTATGATATTATGAGTAGATCTTCTGATTAACGTTACGAGAAACTCTTGGTGACAAATAAAATTTGATGAAGAACGTGCATAACTCCATGAGAGATTAGGATTGGATATGTTTTTTATCTTTCTCCTTAAGTTTATTTTATATGCTCTGTACTTTTCTGAATGTATATTCATAATAAACATAAAGAGATATTTCATTGGTAATATACACTATATACCGTCTTAATTAAGGAAAATATTTATAGATGGAAATAATACTTTTGAGTTGCATTTGA
>NC_090735.1:152683816-152691316 GCF_036898095.1 Palaemon carinicauda | reverse complement strand
CCAAGGTAGTATATAAATCTACTCGGGAAGAACCGATAGAGTTGGAAAAGAATTGGTAGGTATGATGATGACACCAAGAGCAGAAAAGGCTTTAACGGAATGAAGAGCTCTAAATAGTGAACTGTTACTTGCAAAGTTTAAGTCAAAGCAGAACAATATGAGTATTATAGTTTTCTAGGCACCAGCAAAGGATTCCCCTGAAGACAGAAAAGATGAACACTATGAAGAACTGCAGAGTGTAATAGAAGAGTACCCAGAGAGAAATGTAAAAATTGTCATTGAAAATGTGTTGGTGGTTAAAGTTCTTGGCAAATTTACAAATTAAAATGGAGCCTATTTTATAAGTTTTTGTTCAACAAATATTTTTGTTATTGGAGATACTTTTTGCCAGAAAATACATATGCACTTCACTATGCAGCAATACCAATAAAAAAATAAATAAACAAAAAATAAAAATAAAAATATTACAGATAACAATAACGAAAGAAGGAGGGCTGGGAGAAATGTAAGAAGCTATAGAAGGGCATATATTAAGAGTACAAATATGTATATGGAATACCTACGAACAATACAACTAAGACAAATCTTGACAATTGAATGTAGGAGTCGAATATTGGAGACTTTAAGAGATGAAGAGCAAAAAATATTGAAGAATGGTGTGAAATTAGGATCATAAATCAGTCAGCTACTACTACTACTACTACTACTACTACTACTACTACTATTATTATTATTATTATCATTATTATTATTATTATTATTATTATTATTATTATTAGTAGTAGTAGTAGTAGTAGTAGTAGTAGTAGTAGTAGTAGTAGTAGGTTTACCTTATCTGCTGATTGTTTTAAAAGATAACATGCCTCTAGCAATAATTTTCGAATATATGTAAAAAAATCAAGCTCTTGTAACATTACCATATAAAAGAAGTAATGCTATTCCACCCATTTGGATTCTTTTACCAAATTAACTTAAAAATTCAATATACTTAAGTAAGTGAGAAAATCGTATAAAACCAAGGAGGAGATTTTCCCTAATACTTCTGAAGGAAGCACATCACAATTCTCGACTCGAGGATATTGAACGGATAAAGCCCACACTTACTTGGGTACAATGGAATACAGCGTCGTTTTGGAAGGAATAAAACGGTTCACTTCACCAAAAATGAGATTAGATCTCGCCTCATAGCAATCGTCTTATCAATTCTAGTTGAAAGATTCCCATCCCATAAAACAAGCAATTGTTTCTGATACTCTAGAGTATGTACTTTATTCCTTGGGGCATAGTTTCAAATATCTCTATGCAAAGCAACTCCATATAGAAATATAAGATGAAGTTTCCTCCATATCAAGGAAAATGGTCCAAGAAAACTATTTCCAATGATACTTCTATCTGTGATGGGGACAGGTTTCTTATGGCCCTCCTTAATAAAACATGGTAACCCTTATGCAACATACAGAAAACAATGAACAACAAAAACCAGAGACATCCCCAAGGAAGGCAATCTCATTTTAGAGCGAAGATAATTAAGACAACAGCTATACTGAGTGCCAGATAATGTTGCTTCTTAAAGCTACTGATATGATATCATACCAACCTCTTAAGAGCACTTTACAATATATTGGCAAGTTTTTTCTCTTTTCATTATTTGTATACACTCGGAGAGAGAGAGAGAGAGAGAGAGAGAGAGAGAGAGGAGAGAGAGAGAGAGAGAGAGAGAGAGAGAGAGAGAGAGAGAGAGAGAGAGAGAATTATTGCCCTGGAAACGCAATGCTAATTATATAATGGTCGAGAATATTCGAAAAGTACATATCACTTTACAAGGGTTCATCCTCCTTACTGAGTGAGGGCTTTCAAGGTTTTTCTTTATTTTCTCTTGTTTTAGTATATAAGTATCGTTTTATGCAGATTTGCATTAATTTTACTTGAAATATCCCACATTTTCTGTTGTATATCTTTTAATCTTATATATATATATATATATATATATATATATATATATATATTATATATATATATATATATATATATATATATATATGTGTGTGTGTGTGTGTGTGTGTGTGTGTGTTTTTGTGTGCGTGTATGTGCATGTGCGTATTATAGTTTGGTGATCAGTCAGAAATATCAATGCAAATATATGTTTGAATTGGAAATAAATGAAACTTATTTTGCCATTCAGTACGCTCATGTAAAAAGAAATAAGCCTAGAAAATAAATCTCCAAAGTCGTGTTATGCAATATCATGCAGTAAGCATTATATTTTCGTATGTTGATTAGAGCGGATAATTGAAAAATTAGAGCATTGGTTATATTATTCAGTAAAAGGTATTGCAACCAAAGAAGTATATGAAGTGATGAGAAGTAGAATTATATCTTTTGTTGGAAGCTAAATGACAGTAGTGTGAATCTTTTTTTTTTTTTTTAATCTGTCTAATAATAATGCTATAAGCATTTCACTTACATTTTCGCATAGATTAAATTTTATAATGAAGCTAAGAATTTAAAAGGTTCAATCTTTTAATATAATCAACTGTGTACCTTAAACTTAATTATATTGTTTTGTTATAATTGAACTTATTTCTGGTTAAATTTTCACCACAGACCAATATTGGGAAATACAGAATATCATATTTCGGTAAAAGGAAAAGAAATATCCATTTTCCCTAATATTCTGCATCAGTCAAGTAATCAGATATGCGCAGGCAAATCCGAACTTTGAGTACTTTCTCAAGCCATCTGTCACTCATCCAAAGTGAATAATTCAAAGAAAAAAAATCTAATAACAACGTAGAAAATTGTATTTTCTGTCAGAGTCTTTAGGTGAAAGTAGTTCTTTCTCTTTTCTTATTCTCTGATGTGTTTTTCCTTTCCTTAACAATATAAAATTCAATATCCAACGTTTTTTTTTTTATTTTTTATTTTTTTTTGATTGCTCACTTTTTTAAACTTCAAGATCCTAAGAACCGGCAGAAGATATATGCTTTCCTTATGGACGAAAGATATCAATAGAAATTAATGCAGAATACGCGCAAAGTACAGCTCAAGGAGAGGCAAATGAAGAATACTGCCATATACAAAGATGAAAAGTATTATACATAAGAGTATATATGCTAAAATTGGTTCTCAATAACAGTAGTGAAACTCCAAATATCAAAACAATATTTGATTATATTTGAGACAGGGAACGTAAAAAAGACTATGCAATCGAACAATAAATGATATTCATTCATGATATCAAAGGTTGTATCCACTATCCTCGTTTAAGTGTCAGCGATCTCGTACTGCTGCGATAAGAATTAATGGTGGAAAAATTTAATAATTTCAAAATAAACAGAGTAGAATACTATCTTTGACAGAAAAATCGAAATGAAATTTAGAGAAAAAAATTTACTTGATTTAAGACAATGTAACTTAGAATAAAATAAGGAGAAAATATTATAAATTAATGGCATAGATAATAAATAAAGCACCACAATTACATAATTTAAAGGAACAAAATTAAATTTTGTTTAGAGAATACAGATAACAGCCCCAGAAACTTCCACTCTGTTGGGAATTTCCAATGGAAGAACAACAAATGAAAGAAATGTACGCCAAATAAGCACTTCTCTGGTAACGAAAGACTATTTTAAAGTTTGAAAAGACCCATCACGCCCTTTGTTAACTGGATCCTTTTCAGAGGATGAGGATTCCTGCAGAAGACGCAATATCTAAAACGAAAATGAATTGATATAACAACTAAAAGGAGTATGATAACAAGAGAAGTGGGACCTCTGAGAGATGCTGTATTCCCAAGTGGAGTATCAACTTTTCTGAAAAGGAGCAGCATTTGATATCCAAAACTGAGTGTGTTTGCAAAAAAGAAACAGAGTACCACTTGAACAAGGAAATTCTATTTTATTGCTGAGAGAGAGAGAGAGAGAGAGAGAGAGAGAGAGAGAGAGAGAGAGAGAGAGAGAGAGAGAGAGAGAGAGAGAGAGAGAGAGAGAGAGAGAGAGAGAGAGAAATTAGATTGTATGCAAAAATCTTGTAATATTGTGTATTTTTACTATGGGGAGATTGAGAACTAATGATCATAAAAAATAATATATTATCTTGGAAAGTAAATATGAATATACTATTTGCAAAAAGTATATGTATTGACATTGAAAAACGTAAAGGAAACTGATATTAATTTAAGAGGAGATATGGTCGCTCTAAGAATTCAGTAAGTGCTACCTCACAACCCATAGTTTTATGGTGTTTTAGGAATCGTGACCAATTAGATTACTAGGATCAGTGGATCATATGGTTGGATATTAAGTGGAGTGATATTGGTGAGGTTTGACTGAAGGAAGTTAAGCAGCAAGTATCAGAAATAGATGAAGAAACTTGACTCGATTGGTTGATAATGTAATAAAGTGGGATTACTAAGGTTGGAAGAAGAATAAGACAATACTATGAGCAACAATTCCACATTGAGCGTACCGAAGATCGTGCTTGTCCTTCGGTCCTTTTCATAAACATAGAAAATCCCTTCTGTTCATTTCCTGGTAAATTCATACAATGCAAAGAGGAAAATAGTATATAAAACTATCAACCCATAGATATAAACAGGTGAAGTATGCCTATTATTTACCGATGGTTTTCATTATGTTAGTCGCTAGGTACATTACTAAGGTTAAATGTGGTCGTGTCTGTCAGCTTTAGTTCATATTAATGTTCCTTTAACCACATAAAATAGCTATTCATATTCAAGTGAGGGATATCTTAGCTTACGAATAAGAAACAGCAAGATTTCCTTCAGACAATAAGAAAAAATATTTTGTATTTTACAAAGTTCTCTCTCTAACGGCATGTGCAAAAGAGGCATTATAAACTATCCCTTCTCGATTATTCATTTTTGGAGTTATTTTATATAGTTTTATTGTAATGAATGACAAGACATCAAAGCGATATCTAACCCCATTATTTTATAATATAATTCAATTAATACAAGAAATATGTCACTATACCAAGAATAATCTAAAAAGTATAATGTATAAACTTATATTCATATAAAATCCATCTCAGTGATGAAAGTTATGAATAATTCTGAATGATTTCGTGTTGATTCTAGCAAAATATATATGAATATTATTATGGACCACGTGATTCAGAGGCGTGATGCCTGGAATTTTAGAATGATTAGGGAATCCCAGGATCGTTTAGGCCATATAAAGGACCCTCTTATGAAAAACGAAACGCCAATAGCTTCATATAGATTTATTTGTAATAAAACAATAAATGTCAGGATATTATGATATTCAAATTTCATATAAAAGTTAATTGAAATGAAATCAATTTGTTGTTGCCTTTTCTCCTTTTTATCACACGGGACCAATGAAAAAAAAAAAACAGCGAATAATTTGATACATGAGATGACTGTTATGAGTTTTTATTTCAAATGATAAAAAAAGAATAAATAAAAAATAATCAATCTTATCTTGTATTACATTAATTTTTTTTTTTTTTTGGTATGGTGCATTAGTCACAGATACATGATTTGTAGAAGAATATAAACATAAGCAGATTATATTTACATCATTTGAAATTAGTACAGTAAGAATTTAGAGTAATCCAATTTATAGATTCTAGTAGAATTATGAAAAGAAAAACTATAAAAGTCTTAATCCTAGGAGATTATTATTATTCATCAAGTTAACCTTAAAGGCAGAATGAATTCACAAAACATTTTGTTGCCATGAATTGAACGAATTTGTGTTTGTCTTTGTTTACAGAAACAATTACCTAATAATCTAATTCAAATATTGGATTAAAGGTCATTCTGGTGAGTTCTGATGACTTTTATTAGGGCGGAGGAGGTGTTATCAAAATTTCATTTATCTAAAATAATACATCAAGGCGACGGGTCACATTTCCATTAAGCTTATCTCCCAAAAATCTATTCATCCTAAGGGAGTGGAAAATGAAACGACATATCTTAACCTTATTTGGAATTTCATTTATTGCTGAAATAACCGCTGTAAAGAATTTTGCAAAAAAAATATTATTAGGGTATACTGATCTTCAGGGATAATAATAAATTGTCTCATTTTAATGCATTTAAATTCTCATTGGAAATATATTAGATTAGAGTCGGGATAAAATTTTTTACAATGAATAGAATGATGCGGGGTACACCTTTGTCATTGCGATTTTATATTATTATTATTAATAATAGTAAGCCTCTTGATTTCGCTAAACCATTTCTGCAAATTCATAAAACCTCGTATACAATATATATTTTCCAGCAGAGAAATGTCCTTCACAAGTATATATACCCATCAAGAAGAGAGATGGATCTGTTATAACAACAAAAGATAAAAAAGGGAAACGTTGGATGGAACACTTCAGTGAGGTCATGAACCGGAGATATATAGGGAATAATTGAATTGATATACCTGAAGCTGAGGAAGACTTTGATGTTGGCATGATTGAATTCAGTGTGTTTGAAATTGAAACTATAATGAAAAAACTCAGGAGAAGAAAAGCCCTTCGATACGATGAGATAAATGCTGAGATTATATTGGCTGGAAATGAAGTGACCCCCAGAATACTCACAAACAATATTTTGTAGAATGTAGCATGAAGAGGTAAAACCTGATGAAAAAAAAAAGAAAAAAAAAAAAAAAAAAAAAACTAATAGCAATATTTGCAGATGGATCACGCTTACGTCAGCTATTATGAAAATATATAGTATGCTTATTCTAAAGTGACTGTAGAGAAATATTGATGAGAAGCTGAGAGGAGAATAAGTAGGATTTAGAAAAGGTAGAAGTTTTACTGATAAAATTTCCATTTAGAGCCATACATTACAACAATGCGTAGAATATAGATATTCAAAATGAAAAGCCTTTGATAATGGACACCGGATAATCTTGTGGAGAGTCCTGCGTCCTTATGGAATTCTTCTTAAATTTATAAATTTTATTAAGTCTGTTCATGAGCATAGCCAGTATAAAGTTGATATCAGTGGAGTTTTATTTAATGAATTTCTAGTAAACAGCTTAATACTCCAAGGGAATGTGTTGTCACTAATTATGTTTATCTTCCCAGGGATTTTGTGATACTTAGAATAGTTGAAGATGGCAAAGAAAGATTTGAGTGAATTGGGTATAGGAAATTAAAAGATATAGAGTATGCAGACGATGTTATCTTTATTGATAGAACCCTGCACGATTTCTAATGCTTGCTTATCAAGATGCATGAAATATCACAAGATGTTAGTCTCAACCTAATAGGAGAAAAACAGATGATGAGTAGGGAATAGGCAATGGAAAAGGAAATGTCATTCGAGTGAAGAATAATTAATATGGTACAATCAATCAAGTGTCTAAGAAGGATGATCTCTAATGAATGATTTGAAAAAATCATATCAGACAGTGGGTGGGTTAAGTAATATATGGAAATTAATTTGCCTGAAATTACCTTTAAAAAATAATAATGCTATATATCACTTAATAGAGATCAGTGTTA
>NC_090735.1:152676316-152678816 GCF_036898095.1 Palaemon carinicauda | reverse complement strand
GGGAAGCTGAGTTAACCAGTTGCAATCCTTGCAGCGAGACATCAAAACTGCTTTGAGGGTGCGATGAAAACGTTCAACCATTCCAATGGCAGCGGGGTTGTAGGCCGTTGTCTGATGTAGGGTGATGCCCAGGACATTCGCTAATGACGTCCATAATTGAGAGGTGAAAGTGGTTCCCCTGTCAGAAGTAATATGCTCAGGGATACCGAATCTTGAAATCCATCCAGAGAGTAAGGCAGATGTACATGAGGCGGACGATGCAGTTCCCATGGGAATGGCTTCAGGCCAAAAGTGGAGCGCTCGATGACAGTAAACAGGTAAGGATGTCCTTGTGATGTGGGTAGGGGGCCTAAAACGTCGACGTAAATGTGTGCAAAACGACGCTGAGGTTGAGGAAAGGTGCCCACTCCTGAATCCGTGTGTCGATGTACTTTGGAAGTTTGGCAAGAAGTACAGGCACAGACCCAATCCTTAGCATCCTTAGAAATGCCGTGCCAAATGAACTTTGCCTTCAGCAGCTGTGCAGTAGAACGGCACGAGGGATGTGAAAGGCCGTGGATGAAATCAAACACCTGTCGGCGCATGGGAGCAGGAATCCAAGGTCGCGGTCTACCAGTACTGACGTCACAGAGGAGGGTGGTGTTGGAGTTTTCGAGGGGAAAATCCTCCCAACGGAGGGACGTGCAGGATGTCCTACAAGCTTGATACTCTGGATCCTGTCGTTGGGCTTCAGCCAGGGCGTTGTAATCCAATCCCAGTTGAACGGCCGCCAACGTGTTTCTTGACAATGCATCGGCAACGGGATTCATTTTCCCAAGGACGTATTGGAGGGTGCAATTGTATTCAGCCACGGCGGAGAGATGTCGGCGTTGACGAGTGGACCAGGCGTCAGACTGTCGAGTGAAGGCGTGCACCTGAGGCATGTGGTCTGTGCGAATGACGAAGGGCGTACCTTCTAAGAAATGGCGAAAGTGACGGACAGCCAAGTGCACCGCCAGCAATTCTCGATCGAAGGTAGAATAACCCGATTCTGCCTTGGACAGTTTTCTGCTGAGGAAGGGCAATGGGCGGGGCGAGCCTTTGACCACCTGCTCGAGTACTGCACCAATAGCGACGTCGCTGGCATCGGTGGAGAGAAGGAGAGGGGCGTGTGGGATAGGAAAAGTGAGAGCCGCAGCAGTTGATAGGGCCTTCTTTGCATTGCAGAAGGCTGCTTCTTGAAGGGGACCCCACTTCAGGTCCTTTGGCTTGCCCTTGAGGGAGGCGTAGAGGGGAGCAAGAGTAGCAGCAATGGCTGGCAGAAAACGGTGATAATAGTTGATCATGCCCAAGAATTCCTGCAGAGCTTTGACGGTCGAGGGCGTGTGGAAATTCTGAACCGCTGCTACCTTCTCAGGGAGGGGATGGACTCCTTCAGGAGTGATACGGTGCCCTAAGAACGACACTTCGTTGGCGCCAAAGGTACACTTGTCGTACCGGACTACAAGGCCGTTTTGTTGCAGGCGGTCGAGCAAGATGCGCAGGTGACGAAGGTGTACCTCTTTTGAGGAGGAGAACACAAGTATGTCGTCCACATAACATATACAGAAAGGGAGGTCCCTTAAGATGCCATCCATGAGACGTTGAAACGTTGCCCCAGCATTACGAAGGCCAAAAAAGGAGTAATTGAAGGTGTATGTGCCAAACAGAGTGGTGATGGCGGTCTTGGGGATGTGTTCTGGGTTCATAGGCACCTGATAATACCTCTTCAGGAGGTCGAGCGTAGAGAAAACCTTTGCTTTGTGCAGGTAGGAGGTTACATCGGCAATGTTTGGGAGGGGGTAGTGATCTGGTTCTGTTTGCATGCTCAGGTGCCTGTAATCCCCGCACGGACGGAGGGAGCCGTCTTTCTTCAGAACGATGTGTAAGGGTGACGACCATGGGCTGGAGGCCTTTTGGCAAAGACCCATTTTCTCCATTTCGGCGAACGTCTGTTTGGCGGCTGCCAATCGTTCCGGTGCCAGACGTCTGAATTTTGCGATGACTGGGGGTCCCGTCGTCTTGATATTGTGATAAATACCGTGCTTGGCAGGAACCGTGGGCGTTTGGCGAAGTTCTGGACGGAAAACTTCCGGGTACGACGTGAGGAGTTGGGCGTAGGCATCCGTGGGTGCGCTGATGTGGAGAGCGAGGTTAGAGGGGGCGGGTTGAAGAGGTGTCGATAAGTACGAGTCTGCGTTGACCAATCGTCGGTGGGTGATATCGACCAGAAGGTGGAAATGAGAGAGGAAATCCGCACCGAGGATTGGCATTGTGACGTCAGCAACGAGAAACTTCCAATTGAATTTACCGTTTCCGAACGATAATATGAGGCTCTCGTAACCGTAGGTGGGTATCGCAGATCCATTATCAGCTACCAAGCCGACGTCGGCAGATGTAGACAGACTACGTTGGGCCTTGAAGAGTTTCCTTGGCAAAAGAGAACGACAATCACCCGTGTCTACCAAAAATCGCACGCCTG
>NC_090735.1:152668816-152671316 GCF_036898095.1 Palaemon carinicauda | reverse complement strand
AAAACGTAAAAGCAGTAATTTATATTCCATTCGGAGTTAATAAGATAAAAAGGCATCATCAGTTAAACTATATTGCACTCGATTTAACGAAAAAAAAAACTGTTAAAATTAATCAAGAGGAATTCCAGAAATTCTGTGACACTTGATAATCTTAATACTGAAACTTTAATTCTTCATCGGGACACATTCAGGGGAAAGGTATTATTTCATTTCATGAAAATTAATTCACAGAACTGAAACCGAAATGGGAAAATATTTGACTTTTCATTTACTAAACCAACGATGTAATCTTAAATGGAGTAGCCTCTAACTCCAGTTCAAAAGAAAAAAAAATGAAATGGAGAAAGAAATAGAGTAAGAAATGATGACTTACGTGTAAAATGAACATAAGATTAAGACCTCCATCATCCCTGGATAAATAATGAACATTCAAAGAGCTTAAAGTAACACCAAACACTTGGCAATTGTGAGGTGGATCTGGCTTGCCAGAGTATGAATATAATACCAGCTTTCACAACGTTATTTTAATAAAGGAATATTTGCAGTCAGAACATGTTAGAAAATTTATGATCAAGACTAGATTAGAATGAAAAGAAGGATTAACGATATATATATATATATATATATGTATATATATATATATATATATATATAGGGGATTTATAAATATATATATATATATATATATAGGGGATATATAAATAAATATATATATATATATATATACACATCTATATATAAAATTATCTACAGAATATATATAAATATATATATATATATGTATATATATACATATATAAACATATATACATATATATATATATATATATATAAACATTCATATATATATGTATATAAATATATAAATATATATATATATATATATATATATAAATATATAAATATATATATATATATATATATATATATGATAAATTTTGCACATTTTTACGTGTTTTTCATATTCAAATAAACCATATGTATTTTTGATACATTAATGTCTGGATTCTCTTAACGACCTAGGAATCAGAGCCCCAGGCGAAATCACACAAAGACAAGAGCTTGGCTCCGGCCGGGAATCGAACCCTGGTCGGCAAGCTTGTATGGACAGTGACTAAGCCACTTAGACAGTGACTAAGCCACTTGGCTTAGTCACTGTCTATACAAGCTTGCCGACCAGGGTTCGATTCCCGGCCGGAGCCAAGCTCTTGTCTTTGTGTGATTTCGCCTGGGGCTCTGATTCCGAGGTCGTTAAGAGAATCCAGACATTAATGTGTCAAAAATATATATGGTTTATTTGAATATATATATATATATATATATATATGTATGTATATAAATAATATATATATATATATATATGTATATACTTATCAATATGTGTGTTCGCGTGTGAGTATGTGTGTGTGTGTGGGTTTAGTTATCAGAATATATATATATATATATATATATGTGTGTGTGTGTGTGTGTGTGTGTGTATATACATATATATATATATATATATATATATTCAAATTCAAATTCTTTATTTCAGCTGTAGAGCCATATACAAAATATTACAATAAAATTAATAGTTATATACAAATATATTAGGAGTAAAACAAAAGGTCTAAACACAGAAAATGTGTTTAGACCACTCTTTAAAAACTAATGATTTTTTAAAGCTATCACTGTTCAAAAATTGCACAAATTAAGTGGTTTTCGAATTCTTTGCTCTCTGAAACAAACTAACAATACATTTTCTCACTAATTCATCAAATGTTGGTAGTCCTAAAGAAACAAAGTGTACACTTACTCTCGAAAATCTTTCTATTCCCATCAGGTACCTAAAAGAGTCATTGTAACATATCTTAAGTTTTCGTAGGGTTTCCTTTTTACATATCATTGCCAGAGGCATACAATACAGGGAAGTACAGAAAGATCTGAACAAATGTACTTTTGCCTCATCATTGCACATATGAAAGTTCCTTAGCAACATATTGCCTCGTAAGCATTGCCCTCGATAGAGTGATGCAATATGGTCATCGTCCTTTAGATTGTCATTAATATTCATGCCAAGATATTTACATGACTTAACGACTTCCAACCTGATGTCATTAATATAGAGTGACGGTTCACTAAATGATATAAAATTCCAGGGCTTTATAACAAGAACTTTGGTCTTGTCAGGATTGGCTTCAAGATAATGGTATTTCAAATATTCCATACTTTTATCTATGAGTATTTGCAAAGCTTTTGAAGATGGGGCTAAAGTATTATATCATCTGCATAAAAGATATGATTCACCTTAACCTCTCCCACTGTGCAACCACCTTCCCTGCTGAGGACCTTTGTACTTAAGTCATCCACATATACGGCAAACAGAAGTGCTGATAGAACACTACCCTGTCTAATACCACAACTGGGTTTAAAAGGAGAGGAAAGACTATTGCCCCACATTACTCTAAAGTCCTGAGTATTGTACCAGTACTGTAGCAGTGCTATAATGTAAAATGGCACA
>NC_090735.1:152656316-152658816 GCF_036898095.1 Palaemon carinicauda | reverse complement strand
TTAAAAGCTTCTCAAAAGCATGCTGTGAATAGTTTATGAGAGATGATGTCCCCCTGTCATACTACTATTTTGATCATGATTTTCTTACTATAGGTAATTTTAGGATTATTTTATCTGCAGGGATATTTTTAAGTGTTAGAACATAAAATTATCCTATTCATTATTTTTGAATGGCTTTATTACTGTTGATATTTTAACAAAATCAAAATTTTTCTCATAGTCTTTAAAAGCAATGCATAGAGGTTTGTCATGCAATAGTTGGTTGATTATAAAATATGGTAAGTAGTTGAACACCCACTTCCAAACCCTGCCAGTTCTTTTGAAAGTCTATCTTTCTCTCTGTTCGGCCTAGTATGATCTATATAAATAGTTCATACATTACGTAGAGTAAACTTATTGGGCGTTTAAAATTTCAATTCTTTTGTTTATCTCTTTTTGAGCATTGGTATTATGATAAGGGTTTTTTCATCTGTTGGCATAGAGCATTATTGCAGAATTTAGTGCAGAATTAAAAAAAGAATACTTGTATGAAATATCCTCCATCTATTAAAAAATCAATTGTTAGGCCATCATCTGCTGCCTTTCCTAATTTCGTGCCTCTTAATACTTTCTTTACTTTTGCTACTGTTAGGTTTAGTACCGGCGCATGTGTTTCATTATTTCTGTTGGTGAAGCTATTTTTTTATATATCACGATTGTATATCATTGTAAAGAAATCTTATGCTTTTTTAATATCAGTGTATCTCAATTGTTAATAATATTTTCATTTTCTCCCTCTAAACCAATTATCTCTGGGCACCCTGTTCCAAGTCATCTTTTCCTCAGTTTGATGCTTCTCTCTGTCTTCTCTGTTTCTGATTGTGTTTACGAATATCTTGGGCTTTTAGTTTGTTTAATGATTTGCATGATTTTGCTAATTATCTTTCATCTTTCCTGGATTTAACCCTTATTCCAAAATTTTTCTTTATTAAGGTTTCGATCTTTACTGGGAGTTTCCCTTGATCTTGTTTAGGAGCGTTTCCATCCATCTCTTGTGCTGATAACAATAGAGATTTCGTTAAATTACTGATTATTTCTTCTTTAATTTCTTCCATTTCATCATGCAGTTGGGAGTACCTAATTTTTATTTTAAGTGAAATCTATTTCGATTTTCGTTTCTACATTATATATAAAATCACATGCATGTGGGCAATTATTCATCAATTGATAGGGCACGGATTACACCCAGCCTACTAACCCATTATTCAACCCAAATATAAACCGGTAAAATAGTTTTTTGGAATCAATGTTAAGGACATGGTGCCAGGAACCTAACTCCATACGAATTATTGAGAAACACGAATGGTTTTAGACTTATGATGTAATATATTTATATATATATATATATATATATATATATATATATATATATATATATATATATATATATATATACATATATATATATATATATATATATATATATATATATATATATATATATATATATATATTATATATATATATATATATATATATATATATATATCAATAGACGGCTCCATGGTGGGAGTTTAGCTATCTGGTGTCTCAGCCTAAGCTTATCGGTGAGTTTGCTAATCAAACCTTCCTTTTTTTTTCTTTTTTCTTTTTTATCTAAGAGAATGATTACACATATTTAAAGTTGTAGCATGGGACCCAGTACAGTATTTTAAATCTATTGACCTAATAAATAGTAATTCCGACACAGCGTTCGCTAATTTACACTTCATTTACAGTACTCAGCGGATTTTATGAAAACTCCATACGGACTAAATTCAATGTCATAAGATGAGATTCTCTCCGGAACCATTCGGTTTATGTAGTCTATAGCTATACTATTCCTGTGCATATCACTTTGTTTTTCATGCTCTTACAACAATCCTCCCCCCCCCAGTCTCTCTCTCTCTCTCTCTCTCTCCTCTCTCTCTCTCTCTCTCTCTCTCTCTCTCTCTCTCTCTCTCTCTCTCTTTACGGTCATAATTACTACCACCTGTGTATTTTCGCTTACCAGCGATTCACTTTGATGATGGGAACTATTCTCAGAGTGGATCAACTCTAAATGGTACATCAGATGCTTATAATGGGTGGTAGAAATAGTTTCTGTTTCCTACTCCCTCTCTATATTTTTTTTCTTTAATCTAACCTTTTATATTCGTGTCTTTTTTTTCAGCCTTGAACCTTTACTTTACATAGAATTTTTGTATTTTCTAAAAAAATACATCTGTGTTGTTAAATGTTACCAAGCACAGCTGAGCCATTGCTTTCGAATGAAGAAGTAATATACTTAGGATTTCAGAAAATGAGCACATTTGGCCGCAGGTCTCCCTTCATATAATAATAGTTACATCTAGTATGACTGACAAATTATCGTTCATTTGGTTAACTCATTCATTACCTGTAAATGTCAATTAATGCGTTATTTAAAATTATATGGGAAAACAAAATATTGGGTACTTTATATTGTGTGTTTCACTATATT
>NC_090735.1:152642252-152647252 GCF_036898095.1 Palaemon carinicauda | reverse complement strand
TATATATATACACACACACACACACACACATATATATATATATATATATATATATATATATATATATATATATATATATATATATATATATATATATATGTATATATATACACACACACATATATATATATATATATATATATATATATATATATATATATATATATATATATATATATATATATATATGTATATATATACACACACACATATATATATATATATATATATATATATATGTATATATATATATGTATATATATATATATATATATATATATATATATATATATATATATATATATATATATATATATATATATATATATATATGTGTGTGTGTGCTGTGTGTGTGTGCGCGTGTGTGCTCGTGCGTGTATTTATATAATCTATAGATAAATAGATAGAAATACATTTGAGGGGGGGAGTATTAGCCATATTACGAAGATTTAGGTTAAATTACATAAAACAGAAAATTCTTCTGTCCTCTTTTAAAACATCCATTTTTTTTTTCTTTTATATCGTATACCAAATTGGACTGATCTCCTCGAATATTTTGAATAATGTTACATTAAATGAATCCTTCCTCTTCCTTTAGTGTTTTGATAAATCTCTGAATATTCAAATGTGTTCCACCGGCCGAACGTTTTGTAGCAGAATGAAACCCATCCGCAGCATTGTTTGTTCTGGGAAGATCTTGAAGAATACGCTCATTAACATTCCCCATAGCTAACGGGGAAATAGGTGAATCTCTATTTCGTCTCGCACCACGCTCTCACACGACTCCGATGTAAGTCAAGCCAAAGTAAGCGATGATTTCAGATGGTATTTCTTCATTGGTCTAATAATTCCCCATAGTCCTCTTTAACATATTTAGTAGATAGAAAGCGTTAAGGCTGAAAAACATCCTTTTTTCAAGACAAAATTCGGTCATTATTATATTTTTGTATTAAAGCTAAACCTACAATTTCTTTAAATGTTGATTGGCCCAAAAAAGATAAGCATGTAACCTTAGATGAATTATGGAATGATAAATTAAATAACTTCTGAAATGCAACTTCGATACCTGCCATGAGATCAAGTGGATCAGCATTAGGTTGCATGATTTTTAATTTCTCGAAAACTGATTCGTATATGTGCATTGTTTTATTTAGCAATAATGCAAAGACCCGTCGGAAACTACAGCCCATGAACTTGTTAGGGAAGTCAAAAGAGTTGATACACTATTCTTGCACAGTTTTGAACGTTCTATCACATACCCAATAACAATATTATGGTATTATCAGGAGAACTCTTAGTGATGCACATGCAACCATGGGTTGATGATTATCGATAACCGAATTATACATTACTTTGCTTACTTTAAGCGTTGCTTTCCTGGTCCTGTACAGGAGAAGGACCCTACTCTCTACAGGACTTTCACAATCATTTTATTATATGGATTTTCAGGCAATCAGAATTTCATATTACTCGATTATTGTTAAATCCCCATTATCGAAGCACTTGGAGTTTTTCTCTTGAAAGCTTTAATATCTTATTGTATAGTCCTGGAGCAGCAAATTTCTAAGGTTTAGAGCCTAAAGTAGACATATATCTAGGTTCCAATAATTTGAAACCATCTGTAACTATTCTCGTGTCAATACGGTTTGTTTGTTGTAAAATATGTATCAATTCTTTTGAATATTTTAGACGTCCGGTTATGATAACTTGATGGATTATTGTACATAATTTAAACATAATTCTCGCTTTAATAGGCAGCCCGTGTAAATCAATTAGTGTAGGACTCATCCTTACTCGGCACGGGGACACCTTTTACCAGTCTTGCTCCTCTGTTTAATCATGTGTTATAATTTGTTAGGTTGGTCTTTTGATAAACTGTGATAGATGAAGTTACAGTAGTCAATCTTGGTATTAACAGATTCTATTTCACGACTCTTAACAAAATGTTCCTTCAGCTACTTCTTTATGAAAGCAATGTTTCTAAGATGATGGGGAAACAGTTTTTACTATATCATATATTTGAAAGACAATAATAACATTGGCAATTATTTTTATTATTATTATTATTATTATTATTATTATTATTATTATTATTATTATTATTATTATTATTATTATTATTATTATTATTATTATTATTATTATTATTATTATTATGAAAGTGGTCCTTCAAAATTCACCTTCTTAGCAAGAAAGTAAGATTTTCTGGCTAAAATGACCCAAAAGCCTAAACATAAAATCTGGTTCTTAAATCAATTTATGTAGATGGAAATGCCAAATTAATTTCAGCTTCCCAATTCTTAAATTAACATGCAAATTGCCGTGTTTGAATTCTATTTCAAAGTTGACTCGCAAAGGAGGGGTTTAATTTACCAGCGTGTTTCCAGGAGCAATAGGAGTTATGCAATGCATTAATAATAATATACGTAAAGAATATTTATTTTCCGATTAATTCTATACTCATCTTTGTTATGCGGAAGCGGAAATAAATTCCGTGCACAGTAGGTTATCATTTGCTCAATTTAATTATTCGCATTTGATGAAAATAAATTTTGTTCTCTAAAATAGGCAATGGGGGTTTTCATGAATATAGATAGAATAACACACAAGTTGGAGATATATATATTTCAACATAAACTGAATTCATTTTACTATCTTCAAGAATACTATTCACTATATCTTTGGTTATCATTTGAAATTGTCCACATTATGTTACCTGGTGTATTTTCATATGATTTTATTATTCGTTCTCATACGGGAATTCTAAATTACTCTTATTCTAACCACTTCCCTTATTAAAAACTATTGTTAAATTTGTTAGTTCAATGCTTAGTAACAATTATTTCTGTATTGACCAGAACACCAATTGATTCCCTAGGAAGGGGACTATTGAAGAATATTATATCATATTATATTGGATACTTTGTTGGTATCAAAAACCATTGTTATTATAAAAGGAATGCTTCATTGGGGTTTATAAAATTAGATGACCTGTATGAAACTGACGTAACAAGAATAATAGTCAGCACTACAAGAAAAAAAAAAAAAAAAACAAAGATTGTAGGTTTACGGGTTCAGGGTAATTATTTTCACTTAAAATCTAGTCTAGTTTTTTCTACCGTAAATCATTGGTAGTAATTGGTATATTTCTGTTGTAATAAACATAAGTGAATGCTTAAAAATACCAAAACTGTCTAAGACTACTCCCTAAGTGTCTTAAGCAATTATTATTATTATTATTATTATTATTATTATTATTATTATTATTATTATTATTATTATTATTATTATTATTATTATTATTATTATCGTGAAAATCTTAATAATAATAATAATAATAATAATAATAATAATAATAATAATAATAATAATAATAATAATAATAACTAGCGGAACCCGTGTAAATTACATGGAATGATATTTTCAATACTAATTATACATGTTTGAATAAAATGTGATAAGATTTGACCTGTATATTTATTTGAAAAAATTTGCAATACATGAAAAAGTTTATAAAACTTCTTTATTTACAATATTCCCAGTGAAGGTAGTTCCTCTTCTCTGGCCATAAGTAGAATTATTCTTAGTAATAATTTTCCCTCTTACACTGTTCATAGACCTTGCTCTTGAGAAGGCTACATAAAGTTGTCCATGCGTAAAGTAAGGTTGTGGTAGGTAGATCCCAACCTTATCGAAAGTCTGTCCTTGAGCTTTATTAATGGTCATTGAATATGATAGGCGGACTGGAAATTGAGTAATGTCTAGGAAGATTTCAATTAAAAGTCGATCAGAATTATGAGATATCTTTTACAATAAGAACGGATTAATCGTTAAACGAAAAGGCCAGAGATTAATTTAATAATCTACTATGAGATTCAGGGCCTCTGTAACACGGTTTTTTGGACTTTGCTCCTTATCAAAGCATCGGATGTAGCTGAAAGTTGACAAATGTATATTTTACAAACCACACACAAATTTTGTCAGCATTATCAATAACCTATAACCAATAGTTTTAATTTTTATAGAGTAAAAATGATCTAGCCGACGCCCATGGCCAGTGATAACAAGCCAAGAGTCGAAAACATTCATTACGTAAGCAATGTAAACACCTTTTGACAAAATTTTGCCCCGCCCATCCACCAGACACCCATTCACCTTGTTCCATCGGCTCTGAAACCCATAACAGTTAAGAATGGCTAACAGGATTTGGAATTGCCCCCGTGGTTGCAAAACTGCATTTGTCTTACGAGTTGCAACTTTATACAGTCAAGAGAAAGCCTGTGGCCATATTTACTATAGCCTGAATAGGTAATTATTCAGTTTCTAGTTTAAATCCAATGTTTATGGTCTGATTTGTATTTAGCGTAATGTGATTATAATACTTGTAATGTCATTCAGGATTTTGAACATTTCCATTAACTATTCACTATGCCACCAAGAGAGAGAGAAAGAGAGAGATTGTATGCAAACAGTCTTTATATAACTATTTTTGTTTAAAATAAGATTTTTGTGCTAAAATCTCCATCAGACCAACGGATCATCCGATATAATTTTTTTTCTTCTTCTTAGGCCGTACGACCGTGTTGGCTATGTTTTGGGCATGACTGAACTTTGTAAATAAAAATTGAATAGTTTTAGGAGTTTTATTTGTACATCTAATGGGAATTTATAGAAGTAAAGTGAACATAATTAATTTATCCTTTAAAATAATTACTACATGTAGCCAAACAAATAGTAGTAAAGATGATAATGCAATGAAGGGATGATACCATACTTTATCTTTAGCTTCAACATCGGCAATAACATACCCAGTTGCCATAATTTGTCCGCTTAATGAAATAACCTATCATCTAATGTTAAACTTAATTTCTGAGGTGGCCATGGCTTATAGCACAGTGAAAAAACATTACAAAGACTTTATGAATGGCGGAACAATACATAAGTGTGGGTGGGGTATCTGTGCTAGCGTAGTAATACTACTGTAGCAGTAGTGCCCGCAA
>NC_090735.1:152629752-152632252 GCF_036898095.1 Palaemon carinicauda | reverse complement strand
ATACATTTGCATATTAATTTCTCGTAGAAAACAAAACACAAATGAAAAGATTCTGAAGAAGAGATATGAAAGAAAAGACATCATTACTGGAAGTTAATTCCAACCCTTGGGAAATTAGTTACACATGATGGATATTTGACCCTTCTCTCTCTCTCTCTCTCTCTCTCTCTCTCTCTCTCTCTCTCTCTCTCTCTCTCTCTCTCTCTCTCTCTCTCTCTCTCTCTCTCTCTCCTAAAACCCTAAGAATTCGGGAAATTGCATTGGTCATTCATGTTATCTGTAATGATAAGAATATTGCACGAGCCAATAAAAGTATAATTTTACCTCTGGGCACAAATACATGTCAATAAAACCCTGAAAAACTATTCCATAATTTTCTCCAAAAGATCAAAGGACGGAGTAAGTATTAACGTGGAGTTTCTTTACAAAATGTACGTAAAAAATAAAGAATAGAAATAAAAAAATAGGATCAATTTAAGCAACTATTATCCGCAACCAAACCACCCATTTGAAGAGGGATTTATCTATATTTGTATATAGCTATAAACTATACAAATGTGTGATTTCAATTAATAGGAACACCTTTACGAAATACTGACAAGATTGACTTATGGAACTGAAGCTAACTTTTATGACATTCACGTTTAAATCTAGATCTTCGCAGTAATGCAAAGTACGCTGATTCACATAGTTCTCTGCCACCATGCAATGATGCTTATTTTATTCTGTGTGTAAATAAATGTGAGTTTGTGTAAAAGATTCCAGAAGGTGAATAGGACTGGAATACTTAATGGAAAGAAGGTGGACCCCGATAATGTTTAAATGGGTTTATGTTCTGTAGACTTATCCTAACACGCATTCAGTTAGAAGAGAATCGCAGAAAAAGGATAAATTCAATTCGTTTCCTCAATTGCTATACTTCCCTGCGTATGATCGATTACCTGTAAAATATTTTGCATGTATATTCATTACCTATTAATGGATGTGTGCAATACTTGTTAATTATGATTAAGAAAGCTTGCCCTGTAAAGGTTATTTACATACTTTATAACCTCACTGTGTTTATACCTAATCTTTATAAGATATAACGAGATTTCATTCACTAAAATAACAGCCTGTCTAATGCAATATATTACCATTACCGTGTGACCATTTATGCAATGATATACACTTTTTGAGATTCTAGACATTAAGCAGGATATAGAATTCATTTGATTTATATATAATTAATTATCTAATGATTATGCGCAAGTGACAGATTTCAGTAAAACTCAATCAGTAGATATAAAATTGATAACTGAAATCTGATTCTTTGCCAATTTTGTTCTTCCTCGATATCTAGCTTCATTGACGGTGAAGAGATTCTATTTTTAAGATATGTAACAAAAAGCAGTTATTTTACTTATACTTCAATGAAAATGTAAAATATTTACAGACACAAACACACACACACACACACACACACACACACATATATATATATATATATATATATATATATATATATATATATATATATATATATATATGTATATAGATATATATATGTATTATATATATGTATATATACATATATATATATGTTTAAATATACATATATATATATACATATATATATATATATATATATATATATATATATATATATATATATATAAATAGATAAATAGATAAATGTATATATATATATATATATATATATATATATATATATATATACATATATTATACTATAGCTCGTGACTGGTAACCAAACATATAATATTATACATAATTCGACTGACAAGTTAATCAACCTCTCGATTTCCAAACTCACTTGTTTGCTTTTACAATAAAACTGTTACCCTTTCAAATATTAATACACTAATTTTGAGACAGTTAAATAAAGTCCCAGGCAGCTATATACAAAACACTGAATACTCAAAGGTCTCTTAAGTAAACTCAAAAGTAAACTGGGTAATTACTCTTAATCATTATATATGACTTACAGTGGTTCTTAACATGATACAAACGGAATCTGGTTCTAAAAAAAATGGTGATAGGATTAATACACTCTTCACAAAAATAAATGTATTCTATGTAAATTACAACACTTCGGAAACTATTTACACAACAACAACATAACTCACTGGAAAAAACTTAAGTCTGAACAAAACTTAGATTAAGACAAAAATGTTACGATCTGAAAATTATATAACTTAACTTGAACTATAATATATAAATAAACCTTAGACTAAGAAAAGAAATAATGCGATGTAAATTATACAAAACCATGAAAGGAAATCTGAACAATATAATATTCAAGTTTGACACTTAATGAAAAATAGATATCACGATCACAATACAAATCTCTAATCTTCGTAAACAGCTAATTGCAAAAACTTTGTACAATGCCAACATTCACCCTTATACATTGAATTCAAAATTACCGTTTCGTCTTACGTATCTTTTCGACACACGATTGGCTTTGGGGAACAGTCATTTAGGAGAGGACACACAA
>NC_090735.1:152609752-152619752 GCF_036898095.1 Palaemon carinicauda | reverse complement strand
ATAATAAACATTGCAGTGGTTTCTCCACTAATGTATTTACTTATTCTTTCATAAAAAAGATAAGAAAAGCTCTTAATTGCATAAAGTAGGTTCATATTTTCTTAATAGTTATAATTTGTTTATCTTACATATATGAAGGGCTTTTATCTTTTCCAAAAAGTCTTTAGAATTCCTAAAATACTTCTTCATAATTAACCAAGTTATTGAAGTACGGACAGAAGTCAGTTGATACGCAAATAGATGAATAGAGTTAATATATATATATATATATATATATATATATATATATATATATATATATATATATATATATACATATATATATATATATATATATATATATATATATATATATATATATATATATATGTATATATATATATATATATATATATATATATATATATATCTATATATATACATAAATATATATATATATATATATATATATATATATATATATATATATATATATATATATATATAAATATATATATATATATATATATATATATATATATATATATATATATATAGTCAAAAAAGAAAAAAATAACATCATTATTATGTAAATAGGGTGATAACAGTTCACCTCTAATGTTTTTATTATTTTAAAAACAAAATTAAACTTTACACTTAAAATTATGCTTTGGAATTTCAACGAAATGGTTGATACAATGAAGGAAGTGTGTTACATCTGTTTTGAAACAAAATTAAGATCTACTTCCTCATTCTGGCAGACTTGCACGAATATACAATTGCTTCTCCAATGGGAAAACAGCATGAAACTTCATCAAGCGGAATATTACACACGTTTTATTTCCCTAGTCTAAGAAAAATTCTTAATGCTCTTCACGTGTTACTAGCATCATATCTCCCCGGCATATATAAACAAAAATATATATATATTCTAGCATACTAGTTGAAGAGTTTTATGCGGTTTCATACTCAAAGTAGTAGTATTTATAATTAATATCTCTAATTCTCTTTTTTTTTTTGGGGGGGGGGGGTTCAACTATGCGACTTAGAATATAGAAAATGCCCACATAATGTAGAGGATCTTAAAATTCTGCAAAGAACAAAGTAGCGGTTCATATCTCTCATAGAAATTCAAGTGTTATCCGAGCTTTGTGATAATAATAATAATAATAATAATAATAAAAATAATAATAATAATAATAGTAATAATAATAATAATAATAATAATAATATCATTATTATTATTATTATTATTATTATTATTATTATTATTATTATTATTATTATTATTATTATTATTATTATTATTATTATTATTAGCCTTGCCATTACAGTCATCACCGACATTGTTATGGTTGTTGCCCTAGTGTAGCCAAAACACTGTAGAAATTTTTTTGCCTCAAGTTATGTTAATGAATGTACATAATTATAGGTACTGGATTGCTACTTCTAATAGGACTATAGACGGAATCATTTGAATCTAGGATAACAGAAAAACTGTTCAGAACCACAAAGTATTTTACCGGGGAATTCACATGAAACAACAACCTACTGTATATAGTAAGTGGGACTTGTGACCTGATAAGTTAGATTTTTTTCGTCAAGGAAGTTGATTAAAAAAATAGGAATCAATAATACTGTCCACATCATATAAAAATTAATATAGAAGATTTACTTAATAATTTCTTTTTCATAAATATCTCGTGGAACCAAATATGTTCAGTATTACGCTAACCATAAAGCATCTCCTTTTTGAGTGGCTGTGTATACTTAAGGCAGATACAAGTAATTATCCTAACCATAAAAAAGTGAGAAAAATATCAAAAGTATAATATATAGACATTTGTTAGCTATAATAGGAGAAAAAAAGAATACTGTTTTTAGAAATCTCTTAATCCAGGGAGCATTCATTTTATGCTACAATATTTTATGATATTTTGAGTAGATCTTCTGATTAACGTTACGAGAAACTCTTGGTGACAAACAAAATTTGATGAAGAACGCGCATAACTCCATGAGAGATTAGGTTTGGATATGTTTTTATCTTTTTCCTTAAGTTTATTTTATATGCTCTGTATTTTTCTGGATATATATTTATAATAAACATAAAGAGATATTTCATTGATAATTTATATACCGTCTTAATTAAGGGACATTTTTAGAGATGGAAATAACACTTTTGAGTTGCAGTTGAGTAACAAAAACGTATAATTAAAGATACAGATTATCAACAGATTTTATGAAAATAAATAAACATGAAATCTCATTTTACCTTTTGTCAACAAAATGTTTTCTATTCCACAAAAAATGACAAAAGTAATAAAACCATTAATCATATGCGCAACGTTTTCAGGAAGACTTCAGTTTTCCACATTGAAGAGCAGACTGAATTTTAATAGCATCGGTAAGATTACTACTCCAATCCGTCTAAATCAAATTTTATTGCAAAATTAAAAATAAAGTATTTCAAAAACAGGTTTTGGATTATATTAAGTTTCAGACTTTGTTAAGTTATAAAAGATTCAAATTACTATAAAATGTCAAATTTGAGAAAATATTCGTGAAAACTACAACTATATAGATGAATCGAATGTTACGACCTGGTAGTAAATATCTTCAAGGTTTCAAAGTTTCATATTATTAACATCATGAGAGAGAGAGAGAGAGAGAGAGAGAGAGAGAGAGAGAGAGAGAGAGAGAGAGAGAGAGAGAGAGAGAGAGAGAGAGAGAGAGAGAGAGAGAAAATCACTTCTCATAACAAGATTTGCTCGAATGATCTCATACGTCGTAAGTATATAATTTCACTTTAGCTGAAAAGAAAATCCTATAAAATCTTGTTCTTCTTGAAAGTCCAGTATTATTTGTTTCTGATATCAGGAGTATGTATTAATGTTATTACTGTTGTTCTTATTATCATCATTTCTATTGTTGTTGTTGTTATTATTATTATTATTATTATTATTATTATTATTATTATTATTATTATTATTATTATTATTATTATTATTATTATTATTATTATTGATGCTGCTGCTGCTGTTGTTGTTGTTAGTATTGTTATATTGAAAGGACCTCTTTAATGCAGCTTTTGCTTAAATAATAACTGCCTCAGCGGAGTTACTCCGTTTCCTTGGGTCTGATAATTTCTTTATCACCAGTAATGTATTTCATCAAAAATTACACAATTCTCATTCTTTAAGAAAGGGAAGCTGTCACAAATATAAGTAAATAGAATTTTTCTTGCTATACAAAGTTCGTTGAAAGCAAATACTATGAAATCAAAACAAAGCATGATCGGATGAGAACACTTGTTACAATATACCTTAGACAACACACAGTTAATGGTAGACACAAAATCTGTGCTCGTGTCATGCACCAAGGGGAGTTCCTAAGTCTGTGCTGTATTTTAAAAAACACTTATTAGAACCATAGAATATGTCTTCTATAAGATTAATGCTGCTTTAGCAGCTATTACTCTCAACAAAGCGTATATTATTATTATTATTATTATTATTATTATTATTATTATAATTATTATTATTATTATTATTAT
This sequence comes from Palaemon carinicauda, assembly GCF_036898095.1. Taxonomy (NCBI): domain Eukaryota; kingdom Metazoa; phylum Arthropoda; class Malacostraca; order Decapoda; family Palaemonidae; genus Palaemon; species Palaemon carinicauda. The sequence goes on along the minus strand of NC_090735.1, from coordinate 152,616,220 downwards.
TATTATTATTATTATTATTATTATTATTATTATTATTATTATTATTATTATTATCATCATCATCATTATTATTATTACTATTATGAAATTGTTATTATTACACCTATTGTAACAAACGCTTCAGAAACAATAAATATACAGATATATGTCAGTATATACAAAAGATAATTGGAAAATGGATAGTTCAACATATTAATATTGCATAACTATATAACCTTCTGTCGATATTTCTCCAAATCTATTCTTTACAATTCACATTGTCTAAGCAGATATCAGCGCTATAATATGCTATACTTACAGTATTAAATAATCAATATGTAAATCTTTTCTTTATAAATGAAAAGTATCTTTCTATATATTTGAAGATTTAAAATCTGTTAGACAAATATACACAAGGTACACACACGCACGCACACACACACACACACACACACACACACATACATATATATATATATATATATATATATATATATATATATAGATATATATATATATATATATATATATATATATATATATATATATATATATATATATATATATATATATACATGTATATATATATATATATATATATATATATATATATATATATATATATATATATATATATATATTTGGGCTCAAGCCATGTCGTCCTGATGGAAGTTCCTATAGGGTAGCTTCCTAGGGTATATTACAACTACGGCGATATTCCAAGAGAATTTACCTTAAGGTACCAGAATTATAACTCCTCGAGCGAATATCCCTCCTGAAAGGGATATCGCGACATATCAGAGGACGTATTCTTGACACGCCACATGGCAATCTGCATCCCGAACAGAGATTTCGTCTCGCAGGGGGCGATTGGCAAGAAACGAATTCGGGAAAGAAAAGGGGGGAGCCGCTCCCAAGGCTCCCTATCTCCCGATTCGTAAGCGTGCCTGGCGCCAATCCTGGCGCCATCTGTATTCCTTTTTGCGTAGCTTAACAACTTGGTGTTTTTTTCCTGTGTTTCTCGCAAATCTTGGATTTATTCTGCTTTTCATGGCTTCTCCGTCTTCGTCGGCCTCTGATAAGTTGAGTACCATGTCTTTTATGTATAAATATAGGCTCTTGGTAAATATTTGAGTGATTAATAGGATTAATCTTCGATACAAGAGCCGTAGCCTACCGGAGGCGTCATGGACGCTGTCGCTCGCTAGGTATAAGTTTAGTTAGTCAGAGCGACATTCCCGGTTGTTTTGCTTTAATAAATTTTAGCTATTTAGCATTACATAATATTTCCTTTCGTGCTTAGTATTATTTTGGCGAAGTATTCGCCATTCTGGCCAACGCTAGGCCATGTAGCCTAGTCGTTTGGTCCTAGTACTTCATGCATGATTTTGGTTTTTCCGAGTGTAATGAAAATTTTATTAAAGCTTTAGGCTATGTTTTATACATTTAAGATTGTGTGGAATATTTCCAAGATTGTATACGAGTGAGTTTCGGTGATTTAGGTAATCGATTCTCTTGGTGCCTAGGCTAAGTTGCTTATGGAGCCTTAGTATACTTTCTCATACTCCCCGGTTGCTTTCTTTTCTTCGGATAAGGTCTGCAATCCCTTTCCCTCTGTTTAAGCCTTGGGCTTATCCCTAAGTGGTTTTTTCCGAATTAATTTTCGATAAAACTATACTGGGGTGTTACTGTACCTTCCTGTTCCAGTAAGTCTGGTTCAAAGAGGGACAGAACAACAGAGTTTTTTAGTCTGAGTCTGTGTTTGTCTGGCTTGGGGTAGAGTCTCCCTCACTGGCCTGACACAGACAAAGGTGGCTTAGCCTCCTTAGGTCACTACCGAAGGTTTCAGTGGATATGATTCCTTCTTTTGTGATCTACCAGACTAGTCCTTGTTGCTATTCTCGGGGGAGGATAAGTTTCTTTTCCTGGGAGTAGCAACACCTTCCTTGCTTTGGTGCTCTGGGAGCTGGCAAGTATTGCTGGCCTCCCCCCTTGGGTCTCCCTTAGGCTAAGATAAGTTTCTTGGCTGCGGGTGATCCGTCACTAAAGCAAGGTTGGTAGGACCCTCTTTTGTCCCTTCCCCCTCTATCTCTGTAATGGCCTAGCCATTACAGTACTGTACGTCGTTCTACATCTGGACCTAGCATAGGTTAGGATGTGGAATTGACTCAACCCCTTGCCGGCCGGCAGAGTTGCCGGCCGGCAAGGGTCTTTTATTTTGAGTGCTACCCGGACCTCCCTTGGTCCCTCATCCATGCCTGCCTGTAGAGCCAGACGGCATTGGTCAGGAAGCCTGAATTAGATTCTCCCCTTCCTTATATGCACTCTTTCGGATTTCCGGGCTTGGAGGTAGTGTACACTCTTATCCCGGCATCCATCCTATTTTTCTTCTAGTGCTGTACCCGACCAAGCCGGGCGGGTGTAGTCCTCTGGTTCTTTTGCTGCCGGCTGGCATCGGTCTTGTACCTTTGCCGGCCGGCTAATGTCAGCCCTTGTCTGCCGGTCACCAAGAGTGTGGCCGGCAGCTGGGTACTACCTTGTGTAGTTGCCGGCCGGCAGCCATTGCCGGCCGACATTGGCCATTGCCGGCCGGCAGTAACTGCCGGCCGGCATATGCATTTGAACCAGAGTTCTGCCGCCTTATAGCTGTTAAGTAGTATACTTTAAAGCTAGTTATGGTGTGTGCCGGCCGGCAAGTGCCGGCCGGCACGTATCCTCCTATACTGTACTAGTATTCTTCAGTATAACATATACAGTAAGAAGAAAACTATGGTATGGGTTTTGGTACAGCACTGTGTGTTCAAACACTTTTGTGTTTTCTTGCACAGTCCTTTGCTGTTGCCCTACAGATAGGAAAGTGAGTTCTTTCCTGTCTATTATCCAGGATTTTAAAATCATTGCTTAGGTGTGAGCTTCACCTGTTTCCTCTGGAAACCTTGCATTGGTTACTCTAGAAGAGATTAACCATTTGATTTTATTATCTGGAAGGCTGCAACAATGGGTTGTGAGGGAAACACAAGTGTGTGTCTTTCCTTTATGAATTGTTATGCTATACTATGCATATCCAATGATACATAGTTCACTTGATACTCATGGAAATTTCTTCTCTTTACAAGAGGACCCTCCGAAGTGCGGAAATTTTTTCTGCAACGTCCGCAGCAAGAACCTCTGCGGACATGAGTTTTGTAGGAGACACGCAGCATGCGCTGTCTCCAAGGATGATCTCCAGTATTGGGACCCTCAGGTATGTACTGTGTGCACTAATCTGATTACTGAGGCTTTTGATTCCCCTAGGACGGCGGAATCAAGGGATATAGCAAGGGAGAAGCTTCGTACCTGGGTAAGGGGCTTCCAAAAGAACACCTCTGGCCCTTATCTTCCAAGTGAGAAGATGAGGGCGTATCTTTTTTCTAAGGCATCAGCTGATGCAGTGATTCCCCAGCCTCAAGAGGAGATCCCCCAAGGTCAGATCCAGGTGGATGCTGAAGTCGCGGTCGCGATGCAAGACATCCAGTTAGAGGACAGGATGTCTGACGTGGACGAGCGTTTGGAAGAAGACCTCCTGGCAGAAGGCCAGGATGAAGTTCAAGCCCCGGACGTCGTAGAGGAAGAGGTCGACGAGGTGTCGGCTACTCCGGTTCAGATTCCATAGCCTATTCCCTCAACATCGGCCGGTCTCCCAGTAGAGCTGGGACAGGCCCTCTCTTCGATTGTTGGAATGATCCAACAAATGCAGAAGGAGAATCAGGAGAAGGCGGCTGCTATGGAACTGCGGATGAAGTGCCTTGTAGAATCATATGGGTCCCGGAAAAGGCTCAATGTGAAAGACCTTCCCTTGTGCTCAGATGCTAAACCATGGAGGTATGCTGAGCACATGCCGATGACGACTGGAAAGATCGTCATCTCGGATAAGCTGGGTTCAGTTCCCCTAGAGGAGGTGGAATTCTGGCCCAGCAAGGCATCATATCCGGACTGCTATGTCCGGCTGAGAAAAGAACCAGCTTCAAGGGAGGAGACAGAGCCGAAGGAGGTCATAGTCATGGACCATGCTAAGGCTCAAGCTCTACTTTCATCCTCGATGAAGGAGAGGGGCTTCTCTAACTCGAAGGTAGCTGCATTGATCAAGAAGCTCCCTTCCTTTGTGTCCTCTCCTGCTAGAGCCTTCCCCTTTTTACAGAAAGGGTTTGCGGCTGTCCTAAAAGCAGTCGAGGCCGGCAAGCCTTGCCCCTCTCTGGAGGAGTGTAAACCCTTGTCGCTGGCCCTGCCTATGGACCACAAAGACTGGGAGGACGTCCATCTGACGTTCTCAGTGGGAAAGTTGGAGGCTGATATTGCCGGACGGCAATTCGGCGAGGACCTCCCCAAGCTGTCTGACTTTCTTTTGCGAAGAGAGTTCAAGACAAAAGAAAGACTGGCTGCCTCAATGTCTCTTCAGACTACTCTTGAGACGATGGCAAGTGACCCCAAGGTCCATGAAATGTTCATGGTGGTGGCTAAGACTCACCTGGCCACGGTGACGAAGGACCTTTATGGCTTCGTCAAGGCGAGGAGAGCTTGTAGGGAGTTCGTGTTCACCGGGGCTACGGTGAGGCACGAGCCAAGGAAGTTAATCTCCTCCAACATTTGGGGAAAAGACCTTTTCCCTACCGATGTGGTCAAAGAAGTTGTTGATAAGGCCGCCGTGGAGAATAGAAACCTTCTCCAGAATTGGGGCCTGGCTATCAAAAGAGAGTCTTCCCCGGATGAGGGTCCTCAACCAAAGAGGAAGAATATGAGGACTAGGCTACCGTCTTGGCCAGCCAAGCCCTCTAGACAGCAACAGCAACTGCAATTGCCATTGCCTCCAGTGCCCCAGATGGTGGCACAAACCCCGACCACTTTTCAGTGGGTACCCCAGGCTGTGACGAGTCAGTCCACGGCATTCACCCCAACGTTCAAAGGACAGTCTTCTTCCTTTCGAGCAAAGCCTAGAGGAGCAGCCAGAGGCTCGTCTAGGCGCCCCTCAAGGGGAAGGGGATTCAGGGGTGGGCGTGGTCAGGGAGGCAAGACCTCAGGACGGCAGTCCAAGTGAAATGATACCGGTAGGAGGGAGACTGATGAAATTTTGGGATCGGTGGACCTTCGATTCCTGGGCCCACAGCCTACTCAGGAATGGACTGGGCTGGAGCTGGTACAGCACTCCACCCCCATGCCTTCGTTTTTTCCAACACGCCACCCCCGTTCTGGAGGAGTACGTTCAAGAACTGTTGGAGAAAAAGGTGATCCGAAAGGTGAAGTCCATCAAATTCCAAGGGAGGCTGTTTTGTGTTCCCAAGAAAGACTCGGAAAAGCTCAGAGTCATTCTGGACTTGTTGCCACTCAACAAGTTCATAGTGAATTGCAAATTCAAAATGCTAACACTGCAACACATAAGGACCTTACTGCCCAAGAGGGCATACTCAGTCTCTATAGACTTGTCAGACGCCTATTGGCACATTCCAATCAGCCGTCGACTCTCCCCCTACCTAGGGTTCAGGCTACAACGGAGACTATACGCCTTCAGAGCCATGCCATTCGGGCTAAACAAAGCCCCAAGGATTTTCACGAAGCTGGCGAGCGCAGCTCTCAAACAATTACGCCTAAAGGGAATTCAGGTAGTAGCCTACCTGGACGACTGGCTGGTGTGGGCAGCATCCGAGACAGAATGCTTGCAAGCTTCCAGTCAAGTGATCCAGTTCCTAGAGTACCTAGGCTTCAAGATCAACAGAAAAAAGTCTCGACTTTCTCCATCTCAAAAGTTCCAGTGGCTGGGAATCCACTGGGACCTTTTGTCACACCGTTTCTCCATCCTGGCGAAGAAAAGGAAGGAGATAGCGGGTTCTGTCAAGAGACTTCTAGATTCCGAAAGGATATTAAGACGCGAACAGGAGAGGGTACTAGGCTCTCTCCAGTTTGCTTCGGTGACAGACCCAGTGCTAAGAGCACAGCTAAAGGATGCAACCGGAGTTTGGAGAAGGTATGCATCAAACACGCGAAGAGATCTGAGATGACCAGTGCCGCCTCGGCTACGTACTCTTCTCAGGCCTTGGTCCCAAGCCAGACATCTAAAGAAGTCGGTTCTTCTTCAGCCACCTCCCCCGTCGATGACGATTCACTCAGACGCCTCAAAGGAGGGATGGGGAGGTCACTCTCATTGGAAAAAAGTCCAGGGGACTTGGTCCAAGCTATTCAGGACCTTTCACATAAACTTTCTAGAAGCTATGGCAGTACTCCTTACCTTAAAGAAAGTCTCCCCGCGTCACTCGATCCACATAAGATTGGTGATGGACAGCGAGGTGGTTGTGAGATGCTTGAATCGACAAGGGTCAAGGTCACCACCTCTCAACCAGGTGATGTTGGCCATTTTCCGATTGGCGGAAAAGAAGAAGTGGTACCTGTCGGCAGTTCACCTTCAAGGAGTCCGCAACGTGACAGCGGACGCTCTATCCAGGTTCACACCGATAGAGTCGG
>NC_090735.1:152587252-152597252 GCF_036898095.1 Palaemon carinicauda | reverse complement strand
GTAGGTATGATGATGACCCCAAGAGCAGAAAAGGCATTAACGGGATGAAGAGCTCTAAATAGTAGACTGTTACTTACAAAATTTAAATCAAAGCAGAGCAATATAAGTATTATAGTTTGCTAGGCACCAGCAAAGGATCCCCCTGAAGAAAGAAGAGATGAATACTACGGAGAACTGCAGGGTAATAGAAAAGTTCTCAGAGATAAATATAAGAATTGTCATTGAGAATGTGATGGGAGTTGAGGTTTTTGGTGAAGTTGCAAATTAATATGAAGACTTTTTTATACGGTATTGTTCAATAAATATTCTTGTTATTGGTGATACTCTTTGCCAGCAAATACATATGGACTTCCCTATGCGGCAATTGAAAAAAAATACAGATAACAATAAAGAAAGAAGGAGGACTGTGAGAAATGTAAGAAGCTATAGAGGGGCAAATATTAATAGTAATCCCCTGCTCCTCATTGTCACAGTGAAATTAAAAATGAAAGCACGCAACAAATATGTAGATGGAATACCTACGCACAATAAAACTAAGCTTCAAGAAAATTAACACAGACAAACCTTACCAATTGAATGTAGGAGTCGAATTGCAGTCTTAGAGACTTTAAGAGACGAGGAGCAGACAGTAATGAAGAATGGTGTGAAATTAGGATCATATATCAGTTAGTTATTATTATTATTATTATTATTATTATTATTATTATTATTATTATTATTATTAGTAGTAGTAGTAGTAGTAGTAGTAGTAGTAGTAGTAGTAGTAGTAGTAGTAGTAGTAGTAAGTTTACGTTATCTGCAATAATTTTCGATTATACGTAAAAAAATCAAGCTCTTGTAACATTACCATATAAAAGAGGTAATGCTATTTCATTCATTTGGAGTCCTTTACAAAGTTAACGTACAAAAACAATATACATAAGTGAGTGAGAAAATGCTATAAAACCAAGGAGGAGATTTTCCCTAATACTTCTGAAGGAAGCACATTTCAATTCTCGACTCAAGGATATTGAACGTAGAAAGCCCACAGTCACTTCGCTACAATTGAGTACAGCGTCGTTGTGGAGGGTTTTCTAGATACTTTGGAAGGAATAAAACGGTTCACTCCGCCAAAAATGAGATTAGATTTCGCCTCGTAGCAATCGTCTTATCAATTCCAGTTGAAAGATTCCCATCCCATAAAACCAGCTATTGTTTCTGATACTCTAGAGAAAGTACTTTATTCCTTGGGGCATAGTTTCAAATATCTCTATGCAAAGCAACTCTATATAGAAATTAAAGATGAAGTTTTCTCCTTATCAAGGTAAATGGTCAAAGACAACTATTTCCAATGATACTTCTATTTGTGATGGGGACAGGTTTCTTAAGGCCTTCCTTAATAAACATATGGTAACCTTTATGCAACATACAGAAAACAATGAACAACAATACTAGAGACATTATCAAGGAAGAGAATCTCATTTTAGAGTAAAGATAATTAAGACAAGAGTTATCCTGAGTGTCAAATAATGTTGCCTCTTAAAGCTATTGATATGAGATGATACCAACCTCTAAAGAGCACTTTACAATATATTGGCAAGTTTTTAATTTTAATTATTTATATACACTCAGAGAGAGAGAGAGAGAGAGAGAGAGAGAGAGAGAGAGAGAGAGAGAGAGAGAGAGAGAGAGAGAGAGAGAGAGAGAGAGAGAATTATTGCCATGGAAACCCAATTCTATTTAAATAATGGTCGAAAATATTCGAAAAGAACATTATTACTTTAGAAGGGTTCGTCCTCCTTACTGAGTGAGGACTTTCAAAGTTTTTATTTATCTTGTCTTGTTTTCGTTTATAGTTATCGTTTTATTCAGATTTATATGAATTTTTCGTAAATTATTTCGCAATTTCTTTCTAAATATCTGTAATTTATATATACTGAATATATATATATATATATATATATATATATATATATATATATGTATATATATACTTATATTTATATGTTCTTATATATATATATATATATATATATATATATATATATATTATATATTTTATATATATATATATATATATATATATATATATATATATATATATATATATATATATATATATATATATATATATATATACTGTATATTCATATATACACACACATATATATATATATATATATATATATATATATATATATATAAATAGATACATATATATATATATATATATATATATATATATATATATATATATATCTATTTATATATATATATAAATATATATATATTATATATATATATTTTAATATATAAATATGTATATATATATATATATATATATATATATATATACATATATATATATGTATATATTTTAATATATAAATATATATATATATATATATATATATATATATATATATATATATATATATATATATATCAATATATACAATATATATATATATATATATATATATATATATACATATATGTATATTTATATATATATATATATATATATATATATATATATATATATATATATATATATATAATATATATATATACAATATATATATATATATATATATATATATATATAATATATATATGTATATTTATATATATATATATATATATATATATAATATATATATATATATATATATATATATATATATATATATATATATATATATATATATAAATGCGTGTGAATATGTGTATTTTAGCTTGGTGATCAGTCAAAAATTTCAATGCAAATATATTTTTAAATTGGAAAATAAATCTCCAAAGTCGTTTTATGCAATACCATCCAGTAAGCATTATATTTTCGTATGTTGATTAGAGATAATGCGTGCAAAATTAGAGCATTACTTATGTATTGTAATAAAAGGTATTGCAATCAAAGAAGTACTTGAAGTGATGAGAAGAAGAATTATATCTTTTGTTGGAAGCTGAATGACATTAGTGTGATTCTTTTTTAAAAATCTATCTAATAATAATGCTATAAGCGTTTCACTTACATTTTCGCAAAGATTAAATTCTATAATGAAGCTAAGAATTTAAAGGTTTATTTTTCTAATATAATCAACTCTCTACCTTGAAGAAAATTATATTGTTCTGTTTTAATTGAACTTATTGCTTTTTAAATTTTCACCACAGGCCAATATTGGAAAATACTGAATATCATATTTCGGTAAAAGGAAAAGAATCTCCATTTTCCCTAATATTCTGCATCCCCCAAGTAATCAGTTATGCGCAGGCAAATCCAAACTTTGAGTACTTTCTCAAGTCATCCGCGACTCATCCAACGCCTCATAGGTGAATAATTCAAAGAAAAAGAAATCTAATAACAGCGTAGAAAATATAATTTTCTGTCAGAGTCTTTAGGTGAAAGTAGTTCTTTCTCTTTTCTTATTCCCGGATGTGTTTTCCTTTTCTTAACAATATAAAATTCAATATCCAACGATTTTTTTTTTTTTTTTTTTTTTTTTTTTTTTTATTGTTCACTTTTTAAACTTCAAGATCCTAAGAACTGACAGAGGATATAGGCCTTCCTTATGGACGAAGGATATCAATAGAAATTGATGCAGAATACACGCAAAGTACAGCTCAAGTAGAGGCAAATTAAGAATACTGCCATATACATAGATGAAAAGTATTATACATAAAAGTATATATGCTAATATTGGTTCTCAGTAACAGTAGTGAAACTCCAATTATCAAACAATATTTGATTATATTTGAGACAGGGAACGTACAAAAGACTATACAATCGAACAATAAATGATATTCCTTCATGATATCAAAGCTTGTATCCAGCATCCTCGTTTAAGTTTCAGCGATCTCGTACTGCTGCGATAAGAATTAATGGTGGAAAAATTATGATGATTTCAAAATAACAGAGTAGAATGCTATCTTCGACAGAAAAATCTGAATAAAATTCAGGGAAAAAATTTGCCTGATTTAAGACAATGTAACTTAGAATAAATAAAGAGCAAATATTATAAATTAATGGCAAAGATAACAAATAAAACACCACACTTACAAAATTTAAAGGAACAAAATTAAGTTTTGTTTACAGAATACAAATAACAGCCCCAGAAACTTCCACTCTGTTGGGAATTTCTAGTGGAAGAACAACAAATGAAAGAAATGTACGTCAAATAAGCACTTCTCTGATAACGAAAGACTTTTTTAAAGTTTGAAAAGACCCATCACGCCTTTGTTAACTGGATCCTTTTCAGAGGATGAGGCTCCCTGCTAGAGACGCAATATCTAAAACGAAAACGAATTGATGTAACAAACTAAAAGGAGTATGATAACAAGAGAAGTGGGACCTCGATTGATGAGGATTTCTGTATGTGAGAGATGCTGTATTCCCAAGTGGAGTAACAACTTCTCTGTCATGAAAAGGAGCAGCATTTGATATCCAGTGTGTTTGCAAAAAAGAAACAGCATACCACTTTAACAAAGTAATTTAATTTTATTGCTGAGAGAGAGAGAGAGAGAGAGAGAGAGAGAGAGAGAGAGAGAGAGAGAGAGAGAGAGAGAGAGAGAGAGAGAGAGAGAGAGAGAGATTGTATGCAAAAACTTGTAATATTGTGTATTTTACTATTGGGAAAATAAAAATAACGATCATAAAAAATAATATGTTACCTTGGAAAGTAAATATGAATATACTATTTGGAAAAAGTATATGTATTGACATTTAAAAACTTAACTGAAACTGTTATTAAATTAAGAGGAGATTTGGTCGCTCTAAGAAATCAGTAAGTGCTACCTCACACCCATAAACTTATTTTGGTTTTCTAGGAATAATGACCCATTACATTACTATAATCAGCGGATCACATGGTTGGATATGAAGTGAAGTGATATTGGTGAGGCTTGACTGAAGGAAGATAAGAGGCAAGTATCAGAACTAGATGAAGAAACTTTTCTCGATTGGTCAATAATGTAATAAAGTGGGATTACTAAGGTTGAATGAAGAATAAGACATTACTATGAGTAACAATTCCACATTGAGCGTACCGAAGATCGTGCTTGTCCTTCGGTCCTTTACATAAACAAGGAAGATCCATTCTCCTGTCCGTCTCCTGGTACATACTTACAACGCGGACAGGAAAATAGGATATAAAAACATCAACCCATAGATATAAACAAGTGAAGGATGCCTATTGTTTACCGATGGTTTTCCTTATGTTAATCGCTAAGTACATTACAAAGGTTAAATGTGGTCGTGTCTGTCAGCTTCAGTTCATACCAATGTTCCTTTAACCACATAAAATAGCTATTCATATTCAAGAGAGGGATATTTTAGCTTACGAATAAGAAACAGGAAGATTTCCTTCATACAATAAGTAAAAATATTTTGTATTTTACAAAGTTTTCTCTCTAACTGCATGTGCAAAAGAGGCATTATAAACTATCCCTTCTTGATTATTCCTTTTTGGAGTTATCTTATATGGTTTTATTGTAATGAATGATAAGATATCAAAGCAATACCTAACCCCTTCATTTTATAATATAATACAATTAATACAAGAAATATGTCGCTATAACAAGAATAATCTAAAAAGTATAATGCATAAACTTATATTCATATAAAATATATCTCAGTGATGAAAGTTATGAATAATTCTGAATGATTTCATGTTGATTCTAGAAAAATATATATGAATATTATTATGGACCACGTGATTCAGAGGCGTGATGCCTGGAATTTTAGAATGATTAGGGTAATCCCAGGATCGTTTATGCCATATAAAGGACCCTCTTATGAAAAACAATAAAACGCCAATAGCTTCATATAGATTTATTTGTAATAAAACAATAAATGTCAAGATATTAAGATATTCAAACTTCATATAAAAGTGAATTGATATGAAATCAGTTTGTTGTTGCCTTTTCTCCTTTTTATCCCGCGGGACCAATGCAAAAAATAGCAAATAATTTGATGCATGAAGTGACTAGTATGAGTTTTTATTTCAAATGACCAAAAAAAAAAAAATAATAATAATTAAATAAATAAATAAATACATTTCAATCTTATCTTATATTACATTAATTTTTTTTTGGTATGGTACATTAGTTATAGATACATAATTTGTAGAAGAATATAAACATAAGCAGATTATATTTACATCATTTGAAATTAGTACAGTAAAAATATTGAGTAATCTAATTTATAGATTCTATTAGAATCATGAAAAGAAAAATTTTAAAAGTCTCAATCCTAGGAGATTCTTATGATTCATCAGATTAACCTTAAAGGCAAAATGAATTCACGAAACATTTTGTTGCCATAAATTGAATGATTTTGTGTTTAACTTTATTTACAAAAACAATTACCTAACAATCTAATTCAAATATTGGATTAAAGGTTATTCTGGTGAGTTCTGATGACTTTTATTAGAGCGGAAGAGGTGTTATCAAAATTTCATTTATCTAAAATAATATATCAAGGCGACGGGTCACATTTTCACTAAGCTTATCTCCCCAAAAATCTATATATCCTTAGGGAGTGGAAAATTAAACGATATATCTCAACCTCATATGGAATTTAATTTTTTGCTGAAATAACCGCTGTAAAGAATTTTGCAAAAAAATATGAATATGTTATACTGATCTCAGGGATAATAATAAATTGTCTCATTTCAATGCATTTAAATTCTCATTGGAAATATATTAGAGTAGAGTCGGGCTAAACATTTTTACAATGAATAGAATGATGCAGGGTACACATTTTTGTCATTGCGATTTTATATCATTATTATTGATAATAGTATGCCTCTTGATATAGATTTTGCTAAACCATTTCTGCAAACTAATAAAACCTCAGATATAATATATATTTTCCAGCAGAGAAATGTCATTCACAAATATATATACCCATGAAGAAGAGAGATGGATCTGTTATAACAACAGAAGATAAAAAAAAAGGAAACGTTGGATGGAACACTTCAGTGAGGTCATGAACAGGAGATATGAAGGGGATAATTGGATTGATATACCTGAAAGTGAGGAAGACTTTGATGTGGCCATAATTGAATTCAGTGTGTTTGAAATTGAAACTATCATGAAAAAAACTCAGGAGAGGGAAAGCCCCTCGTACGATGAGATAACTGCTGAGATGATATTGGCTGGAAAGGAAGTGACACCCACAATACTTACAAGAATATTTTGTAGAATGTAGCATGAAGAGGCAAAACATGATGAATGCGAGTTGGGAAAAAATGACTAATAGCAATATTTGCAGGAGGATAACGCTTACGTCAGCTGTTATGAAAATATATAGTATGCTTATTCTAAAGTGACTGTAGAGAAAAATTGATGAAATGCTGAGAGATGAATAAGTAGGATTTAGAAAGGGTAGAAGTTTTACTGATAAACTACCCATTTAGAGACAAGCATTACAACAATACGTAGAATATAGATATTCAAAATGAAAAGCCTTTGATAACGGACACCGGACAATGCTGTGGAGAGTCCTGCGTCATTATTGGATTCTTCTTAAATTTTTAGAGTTGATATCAGTTCAGTTGTATTAAATGAATTTCTAGTAAACAGCGTAATATTCCAAAGGAATGTGTTGTCACCAATAATGTTTATCTTCCCAGGGATTTTGCGATGCTTAGAATAGTTGGAGATGGTAAAGAAGGATTTGAGTGAATTGGATATAGGAAATTAGAAGATCTAGAGTATGCAGATGATGTTATCTTTATTAATAGAACACTGTAGGATTTGCAATGCTTGCTTATCATGATGCATGAAATATTACACGAGGTTAGTCTAAAGCTAAATAGGAGAAAAACAGATGATGAGTACGGAATATGCAATGAAAAAGGATATATCATTGGAGGGAGGAATAATTAATATGGTACAATCAATTAAGTATCTAAAAACCATGATCTCTAACACTGGCTCGTAAGAATTGAAGTTTAATGAATGATTTGAAAAATCATATCAGACAGTTGGTAGGTTAAGTAATATTTGGAAATTGATTTGCCTTAAATTACCTGAAAAAAAATTATAATGCTATATATCACTTAAGAGAGATCAGTGTTGCAGTAAGGACATGAATCATGACATGACAAAGAAACCATCAGCAAAAAATGTAATAGGTTTTAAAATAAAGCCCCAAGAAGAATGTTAGGAGGTAAATGGTAGGACAGAATTAGAAATGAAACTATAAAAGAGTTTACTCGAGATGAAGGGGAGATGGAGATAGTTTTGGGCATCTCTTCGCACTCCTTCAGGGGATTAGTCCACAGACCGTTGAACTAGCCTTCACAAGGCACTAGAAGTGTTGTATGACCCAGGCCTACATGGTTAAAACTGTGAATCTTGAAGTACGATAAGATGAATGGAGAAATACTGAATTAAAAGGTCAAGATAGGGACGATTGGTGAAATCAAACCAAAGCCCTTTGCCTCAATAGGTGCAGGAGGAGATAATATGAATACACGCACTGACACACACATACGAGTATATATATATATATATATATATATATATATATATATATATATATATATATATATGTATATATATGTATATATATATATATATATATATATATATATATATATATATATATATATATATATATGTATATATATGTATATATATATATATATATATATATATATATATATATATATATATATATATATATATATATATATATATATATATATATATATATATATATATGTCTTACTTATAACAGTAATCGAACAGTTTAACATGTTTTTTCAAAAAGGCCTATAAAAGAAACACAGGAAATATGAATAAATCACTCTATAATTCGGTCAATAAACATTGACCCTCGATAAAGAGATGTATGTCAACAAAGTTCAACAACTCTTAAACGTTGACACTACATATGAAAAGCTAACAAAAGATCCCCGTAACTCTATTGCTCCGGAGTTTTTCAAATCCGTAAGAAAAATCGGAAATAATAAAAAAGACATCGAGGTCTTAGAAAAATTCAAAGTCATGAACCCTTCGTTGCCATATTTTTACGGGCTCCCAAAAACTCACAAGGACGGTATTCCCTTACGCCCAATCGTCTCATGTAAAGGGTCATTTATATATAATATATCAAAATGGTTAGCAGACTTGCTGTCTCCCTTTCTAGGGAGCTTTTCTTCAGCTCATATTAAGCATGCAGGGGACTTCATCCAGAAATTCAATAGATTAAATATCCCGGTAAACAATGTAAAACTCTTGAGTCTTGACGTAGAATCCCTATTTACAAAGGTCCCGATCAACGATGTATTAGGTTTCTTGACGGAAAAATTAATCCCTTATGAAGATCACTTCCCCCTCGGTATTGAAAAAACAATTAAGTTAATTAAACTAAGCGTGTCAAATAACGTTTTCTCTTTCAATGGAAATTTTCACAAACAGAAATTTGGTTGTAGTATGGGCAGCCCGTTATCTCCAATTTTAGCTAACCTATACATGGAATACTTTGAAACAGAAATTTTAACAACAATTGAACCCACGAACATAGTTTGGCAACGCTATGTTGATGACATTTTCACATATTGGGATGATAGCTGGGGAGATTTCAATATATTTTTCAATAATCTAAATTCCCTAGTCCCTAGCATAAAATTTAAAACTGAATGGGAAAAAGATGGAAAATTAGCTTTTTTGGACATACTAATTATAAGGGAATCGACGGGGTATAATTTCACTGTGTATAGAAAACCAACTTTCTCTATTTCCTACATTCATTTCTTTAGTTATCACGACATTTCTGTAAAAATTGGAGTAGCTTGCAATCTATTTCTTAGAGGTTTGAGAATCTGTTCCCCAGCCTACCTAAATAAAGAATTTGAAATCATTCGTAAACAACTCGCCCAGCTATTCTACCCGACGTATGTCATAGAAAAGGCCATCAACAAAGCCAACACGATATATTATAAAGATCATGATGTTACTAACCAAAGAGATTTTAAAAATAAGATAAAACTCCCATATATAGAAGGTATTAAAA
>NC_090735.1:152549752-152567252 GCF_036898095.1 Palaemon carinicauda | reverse complement strand
TGCTATGATTAAATAGTCTACTCCTCAGGCTTCGGCATATTTTGTATTTATAGATAGTGGCATTCCTATGAAAATAGTAGAAAAGCATCAGAACAAATCTGGAATATTATTCGATGTAAAATTTTTCTTGACAACAAAATACAGCTAATTTGAGAATAAAGAATTGAAAATTACATGTAATTATAATATATAGCTGTTTAATTATATACCACTCCGAACTTTTCCCATATAGATTAACTAGTTTCAAATATGAATTGCCAAACAAAACATATAGAAAATGTGCCATTTAAAGAGGAATGTCAAAAAATTGCATTTACAAATATCCTTTAGTAATGATATAGTAGTGATTGGTAATATATTATTGGAGATATCTCATATTGCAATATATTAATCTCAAGAAATTAGTGGAATGTTTAATAGAACTCTACAAGGTTCAATGTTCCAAGAAATATTGTCATCACCAAACTAGTCATGACCATTCCAACATACTGGGAGTTTGCCTCTAGTGTATAGACAAGCAAGTCTAAGGCGTTCAAACTTATATCTTTCAATCAACTATGAATTTATTAAAATCTCATATATTTCTATAAGTTCATAATTTGCTCGGACATATTTGAAGATACAGGATATCCAAAAAAAATTTTCTTTTTCGATTTTTTTTATCTTATAAAGGAGACTTGGTTCATGTTGACTTTACTAAGTATTTGAATATTTCCATTGGTGAATTTAATCATTCAGATAATTATTTGGCGCCCCCCCTTCTCTCTTTCTCTCTCTCTCTCTCTCTCTCTCTCTCTCTCTCTCTCTCTCTCTCTCTCTCTCTCTCTCTCTCTCTCTCTCTCTCTCTCTCTCTCTCTCTGCACTGCTGTTTGTTATTATGATCTCAGACATAGCCTGATATGTCAAAAACTCTATAGTGAGAAGTTTCACCGAGGACACAAGAATAAGTAGAGAAATTACTTGTGATGAAGATAGGGACTCACTACAAAGCGATCTAAATAGAATATATGAATGGGCGGAGATACATAGGACAGTATTAACTCCGATAAATTCGAATCAATAGATTATGGAAACAGAGAAAGAATGGTATATGCATACAAGGGACCTAATAACAAGACAATCACAAACAAGGAAGCAATTAAAGACCTTGGTGTAATGTTAAATAGGAATATGTTATGCAACGGCCAAATAGCAACACTGTTGGCTAGATGTAAAGCAAAAAAGGGAATGCTATTCAGACTCTTTACAACAAGAAAAGCTGAACACATGATTATGCTTTACAATACTTATGTACGTATTACACTCGAGTACTGCAATGTGATATGGTACCTACACTACCAAAAGGATATTGCACAAATAGAGAATGTACAAAGCTCCTATACTGCTAGAATAGAAGAAGTGAAGGACCTTGACTACTGGCAAAGACTGCAATTTTTAAAACTATACAGTCTAGAAAGGAGAAGAGAACGCTACGTGATAATACAAGCATGGAAGCAAATAGAAGGAATTACTGAAAACATCATTGAGCTAAAAATATCAGAAAGAGCAAGTCGATGTAGATTAATAGAGCCAAGAACTATACCAGGAAAACTAAGGAAGGAGCACAGGACATTAATCCACTACACACCAGCATCGATAATGCAACGACTATTTAATGCGCTGCCAGCTCATCTAAGAAACATATAAGGAGTGAGCGTAGATGTGTTTAAGAATAAGCTCGATAAATACATAAGGTGCCTCCCAGACCATCCAAGACTGAAATATGCAAAATACACCGGAAGATGCATTAGCAACTCTCTGGTGGATGTACGAGGTGCCTCACACTGAGGGACCTGGGGAAACCCAAACATAGAATAAGGCAATAAGGTAAGGCTCTCTCTCTCTCTCTCTCTCTCTCTCTCTCTCTCTCTCTCTCTCTCTCTCTCTCTCTCTCTTCTTTGGATAATACAACTAAAACGTCTTCAGTTCTATTTCATGAATCCTTTAATTACTCATACCATAAACGTGTGAGTCAAGATAGATTTAGAATAAAATAAAGAGTTAAAACTGTAATTGACCATCTTAGTCTCTAGAAAAATAGGAACTAATTTATTGTATATTTCCTTTCGAGACATATCAATGGTCTCAAGAAAAATAACTGTATGCATATAAACAAAGAGACGTAAAACAGTTAAAAGGGAAAAAATGCACCTGTTTTTACGAAAATAGAAGTAAAATCAAATATTAAACTAAATATGAGTTTTTTAAGATTTTAGCTAGATTTAATTTTGTTTTTCATGATCGTTAAAATAGATAATAAATCACCAAGAAATTAAAAGAAAAATATATTTTTAGGCTTAAATAAATCTCTACGTTGATCCTGATCCTAGTGTCATAGATTTTCACGTAGTCACTAAACTTATTCAAAATGACGTAGAGGGGTTACCTTTTGTGAAAAAAATATATTTGTATGTATACATCAATGAACCATACAAAGTTAACGAGCAGCAGAACCCTTCAATTAAAAAATATATATATATATCTGAATCTGTACCACAGTCAGCTTTTGGACATTTACTCTGTATTGCCATCAAGGGAAATTCTTATTGATTACAGAGAATCTTTATTGCGCTTATTCTATCTAGTGAATACTGATTCAGGCTTTAGTGGAATGGCTTCAGACGAATAGCGATGTTATGATAAGTTTTTTTTTTTTCTTTTATTTTTTTGTAGCGAAAAATACTTTCTTCTCCAAGCTATAGCTAAACTGTAACAGCCTTTTTGGAAATTTTTAATATATATACATATTTTTCTGAGTAGAAACTGAATGATTCCAAATTTTTAGATCACTGAAAACCCACATATACATATTTTTCTTTTGTACCCAGCTTAAAGATATTATTTTAGCGAGCTATCTAATAAATCTTACAAAGTTGCAGGAATAATAGTATGCAAGTAACAAATAACTAACAATTAACAGTATAACTAATATTATAACCTAAAACCACTGGTAGATATGTTCTATTTATAAAAAAAAATCGAGAAAAAATTACTGTTTGACTACTTCTCAACCTTTATACAAAAAGATGGTTTAAAGTTTTAAATGATGGTTTTGAATGACGAGTGATAATTCGCTTACTAGCAGGACAGTTCCCTAGAGACTGATTATATATACATATGATCGGCTAACACAGCTTTGTTGACTATAGTGATACAAAAATACTTCCTAATATCGAATTAATTCTGCCTCAGGATCAAACCCCTAGAAGGAATTAATTCTCTGAAAATAGCTTCTGATCGAACAAAGATTCGAACTTGGACAATGTCGAGACTGAGGTTACAGTGACTTCTGTCTTAAAAATTAGAGTTATACAATTTTGGTCTATTGGTAAAGACGGGTGATGTATTTGTTGGCATAGGAAGGGCAAAAACATAATTATAATGTTTATTGAAAATATTTGTGGATTATTTTTACAGTATAAGAGGCATTCTTGATGATGTTTGGTGTCAAAATAAATCTGTAATCATCCAATATTAGTCATTAGTTCATGATTATCAGGACATATTTCATATTACCACTGCGATCGAGAACTCTCAAATTCAAGCATTTAATGGAGCATTAATTGGCCAACTCCTTAAAAAGGATGTGACGTGCATTGAGCCACCATGGAGCAATCGGCACTGAAGACGAGAACTTTGATCTTGCGGAGGTATAGATTGAATCCTTCAAATCAATATCTAGATCATTATTGGGTAATTGAATGTTGTGTACTGAATGCAATATAGGATTATCGGCGTTATCTTGTTACCAATTGATAAAAAGTAAAAGGGATGAAATTGTCGTTTCTTTGCACGCATGCCCTTCATACACACATATGAACACACACACACACACACACACACACACACACACACACACACATATATATATATATATATATATATATATATATATATATATATATATATTTATATATATATACATATATATATATATATATATATATATATATATATATATATATATATATATATGTATATATATATATATATATATATATATATATATATATATATATACATATATATATATATATATATATATATATATATATATGTGTGTGTGTGTGTGTGTGTGTGTGTGTATGTATATATATGTATATATATATTTATATATTTATATATATATATATATATATATATATATATATATATATATATATATATATATATATATATATATATATATATATATATATATATATATATATATATATGTATATATATATATGTCCCCTGTGGCCGCGGGGACATAAAAACAATTAGAATAGCGCCAACGTTATCCCCGCTTGTCGTAAGAGGCGACTAAAAGGGACGGGACGTGGGGGCTGGGAACCCCCTCTCCTGAATAAAACTCCTGTGAGACATCATCAAAGAGATGGAGCTGGGGGGAGAGTGACTGCTCCCCGCACTCTAGTTTTGGGGTGTTTGAATGTGCATGGCTGTAATACGATAGAGAGTAAAAGATGTGGGATTGGAAGTATGTTTAGAAGTAGAAGGATGGATGTATTGGCCTTGTGTGAGACAAAGATGAAAGGAAAGGGTGAAGTGATGTTTGGTGAAATGTCTGGTAGAGTGTCTGGGATTGAAAGGGGAAGAGCAAGAGAGGGTGTGGCTTTATTGCTGAGTGAATGGATGACAGGTAAAGTATTGGAATGGAAGGAGATATCATCTAGGTTAATGTGGGTAAGGGTTAGGTTGGGTAGGGAATGTTGGGCGTTTGTCAGTGCGTATGGGCCAGGTAGTGAGAAAAGTGAAGAAGAGCGGAATGAGTTCTGTGATGAATTAACTAGGTGTGTAGAAGGACTGGGTAGAAGGAATTATGTAGTTGTCATGGGTGACTTAAATACTAGAGTGGGCGCTGTAGAGGTAGAAGGTGTCATTGGGAAGTATGGCGTACCAGGTGAAAATGAGAGTGGTGAGAGACTGGCAGATATGTGTTGAACAAGAGATGATAATAAGTGCTAGCTTTTTTTTAAAAAGAAAGATAAAAATAAGTATACCTGGGTAAGAGTGGCAAATGGAAGAGTAGTAGAAAGGGCATTAATGGATTATGTGTTGATAACTAAAAGAATGCTTGGAAGATTGAAAGATGTGCACGTGTTTAGGGGTATGGCTAACGGTATGTCTGATCATATTTTGGTGGAAGGAAAATTGGTTGTAGCAAAAGAGTGGGGGAATAGAGTAGGTGGATGTAAAAGGGAGCTAGTGCGGGTTGAAGAGCTAATAAAACCGGGGGTAAAAAGTAAATATCAGGAAAGGTTGAAAATGGCATATGACGAGGTGAGAGTAAGAGAAACTGGTAATTTAGAGGAGGAGTGGAAGTTAGCTAGAGAAAATTTTGTTGGGATTGCAGGTGATGTATGTGGCAAGAAGGTTGTTGGAGGCAGCATGAGGAAGGGCAGTGAATGGTGGAATGAAGGAGTGAAGGCAAAAGTGGAAGAGAAAAAGAGGGCTTTTGAAGAATGGCTCCAGAGTAATAGTATAGAGAAGTATGAAAAATATAGAGAGAAAAATGTGGAAATAAAGCGCAAGGTACGTGAGGCAAAGAGGGCAGCTGACCTGTGGTGGGGTCAGGGACTGGGTCAGTCATATGAAGAGAATAAGAAGAAGTTTTGGAAAGAAATGAATAAAGTAAGGAAGGCTGGTGCAAGAATTGAAGAGACAGTGAAAGATGGAAATGGAAGGTTGTTAAAAGGATAGGAAGCAAGGAAAAGGTGGGCGGAATATTTTGAAAGTTTGCTGAATGTTGAGGATAATAGAGAGGCAGATATAATTGCTGTTCCAGGTGTTGAGGTGCCAGTGATGGGAGATGAGAATGAGAGAGAGAGATGTATGTGGCAAGAAGGTTGTTGGAGGCAGCATGAGGAAGGGCAGTGAATAGTGGAATGAAGGAGTGAAGGCAAAAGTGGAAGAGAAAAAGAGGGCTTTTGAAGAATGGCTGCAGAGTAATAGTATAGAGAAGTATGAAAAATATAGAGAGAAAAATGTGGAAATAAAGCGCAAGGTACGTGAGGCAAAGAGGGCAGCTGACCTGTGGTGGGGTCAGGGACTGGGTCAGTCATATGAAGAGAATAAGAAGAAGTTTTGGAAAGAAATGAAGAAAGTAAGGAAGGCTGGCGCAAGAATTGAAGAGACAGTGAAAGATGGAAATGGAAGGTTGTTAAAAGGAGAGGAGGCAAGGAAAAGGTGGGCGGAATATTTTGAAAGTTTGCTGAATGTTGAGGATAATAGGGAGGCAGATATAATTGCTGTTCCAGGTGTTGAGGTGCCAGTGATGGGAGATGAGAATGAGAGAGAGATTACAATAGAGGAAGTGAGGGGAGCACTAGATGAAACGAGAGTAGGAAAAGCATCTGGTATGGATGGTGTGAAAGCTGAGATGTTGAAGGAAGGGGGTGTGACTGTACTTGAATGGTTGGTGAGATTGTTAGGCAGATATGCGAGAAATATTTAACAAAAGGTAAGGAGGTGTATGTTGCGTTTATGGATCTGGAGAAAGCATATGATAGAGTTGATAGGGAAGCAATGTGGAATGTGATGAGGTTATATGGAGTTGGTGGAAGGTTGTTGCAAGCAGTGAAAAGTTTCTACAAAGGTAGTAAAGCATGTGTTAGAATAGGAAATGAAGTGAGCGATTGGTTTCCAGTGAGAGTGGGGCTGAGGCAGGGATGTGTGATGTCGCCGTGGTTGTTTAACTTGTATGTTGATGGAGTGGTGAGAGAGGTGAAAGCTCGAGTGCTTGGACGAGGATTAAAACTGGTAGGCGAGAATGATCATGAATGGGAGGTAAATCAGTTGTTGTTTGCGGATGATACTGTACTGGTAGCAGACACAGAAGAGAAGCTTGACCGACTAGTGACAGAATTTGGAAGGGTGTGTGAGAGTTAATGTGTGTAAGAGTAAGGTTTTGAGATGTACGAGAAGGGAAGGTGGTGCAAGGTTGAATGTCATGTTGAATGGAGAGTTACTTGAGGAGGTGGATCAGTTTAAGTACTTGGGTCTGTTATTGCAGCAAATGGTTGAGTGGAAGCAGATGTACATCAGAGAGTGAATGAAGGTTGCAAAGTGTTGGGGGCAGTTAAGGGAGTAGTAAAAAATAGAGGGTTGGGCATGAATGTAAAGAGAGTTCTATATGAGAAAGTGATTGTACCAACTGTGATATATGGATCGGAGTTGTGGGGAATGAAAGTGATGGAGAGACAGAAATTGAATGTGTTTGAGATGAAGTGTCTAAGGAGTATGGCTGGTGTATTTCGAGTAGATAGGGTTAGGAACGAAGTGGTGAGGGTGAGAACGGGTGTAAGAAATGAGTTAGTGGCTAGAGTGCATATGAATGTGTTGAGGTGGTTTGGCCATGTTGAGAGAATGGAAAATGGCCGTCTGCTAAAGAAGGTGATGAATGCAAGAGTTGATGGGAGAAGTACAAGAGGAAGGCCAAGGTATGGGTGGATGGATGGTGTGAAGAAAGCTCTGGGTGATAGGAGGATAGATGTGAGAGAGGCAAGAGAGCGTGCTAGAAATAAGAATGAAAGGCGAGCGATTGTGACGCAGTTCCGATAGGCCCTGCTGCTTCCTCCGGTGCCTTAGATGACCGCGGAGGTAGCAGCAGCAGGGGAGTCAGCATTATGAAGCTTCATCTGTGGCTGATAATGTGGGAGGGTGGGCTGTGGCACCCTAGCAGTACCAGCTGAACTCGGCTGAGTCCCTGGTTAGGCTGGAGGAACGTAGAGAGTAGAGGTCCCCTTTTTTGTTTTGTTTCATTGTTGATGTCGGCTACCCCCCAAAATTGGGGGAAGTGCCTTTTGGTATATGTATGTATATATATATATATATATATATATATATATATATATATATATATATATATATATATATATATATATATATATATATATGTATATATATATATATATGTATATATATGCATATATATATATATATATATATATATATATATATATATATATATATATATATATATATATATATATATATATATATATATATATATATGTATATATATATATATATATATATATATATATATATATATATATATATATATATATATAAATTTATTGACTTTTGTCATATGATCTACCTATTAAATCTTAACAAAGTCTAATATAAAAAACAAAATAATTGTTAATCATTAATCGAAGTTATTCACACAAGTTTAACAAATAATCCTTTAATTGGGAAAAGAAATACCTGATACAGTTATTTTTTTTCTTTACAACATAAATAAAATTTCTGATTCATCATCAGATTTAAACTTACAAATAAACCAAATTTAATGTATCCTAAGTGAATCACTCTTCTCATACATTGCTGCATCAAACAACCATAGATAATGTATACCAGATTGCTTAACATTCTCATCTATAGGATTAGAGAATTAAAAAACAGTTTAGTTGTTTTTTTTTCTAAGAGAAAATATTCATGACTACTTACGTTTCATAACCATCGATTTGAATTTTGGGGGAGACTTCTTGGTTTTTGAAGCAATACAGGTAACATTGCACTCAAAGTCATCCCTTGTTAGTGAACTAAATACTAGATAGTTGACTTCAACGCCCTCATCGTAATGAACGACATAGGAATCGTCAAGAAGTTTGTTATTTTCATACCATTTCACCGACGCCTTAGGCCAGCCTATAAGTAGAAGTTTTGGTCATAGAGAGAGAATTTAAGAAAATAAATACTGCATATGGAGTACAAGCGAGATAGAGCAAAAGAAGCATCTGACAAGAACAATGTGTTGAATGGAAAATAAGTGTATGTAAGGTACATAAAGTTATCTAATATGTTTTTGGTTAGTGTAATGTGTAGATGTGTTAAATAAAATATTTATTGTAAATTTGCAGAGTACTGTTTATATGGTACGATGATTATATTTATGTCCTCAAAATATACATCAAACTAGGAAAAAATACATGAGTAATAAGACACGGTAAAATGCAGACATGCCAACGGTTACTCTCTCTCTCTCTCTCTCTCTCTCTCTCTCTCTCTCTCTCTCTCTCTCTCTCTCTCTCTCTCTCTCTCTCTCTCTATCTCTCTCAGAGATTTCGGTAATTTTCGTAGATAAATAGTAGCGCTCTAATGGAGATATTTAAATTGCAAATTAAAGTTTATCATAAGAGGAAACAGTATTGTATTTACCCCTCGTAAAGATGTAGTAAAGGGAGGGATAAACCAGAATAGGATCTTTATAATGTATATCAATACAAACTAGTGTCTCTCTATACATATCATCATCAATGATAAGCACAAATAGATAACGTTACTGCTCTGCCCTCATTGTATAAGCGAAATGAAACCATCAAAGAAATAACAAGAAATATAGAGACAAATATCATGGAATATGGGATAGAGCTTCAGTCGCGAAACAGTCATATGAGGACATGAATTAAGAAATGCTGAATTCGGAAACCCATAAATATTTAAAAGGCCACTGTCGACTCAGCGAAACCTATTCATACTAGTGAAATCAAGCTAGCCATGGACACCTGGTACCAGGGTGAACAACCGACCGTGAACATCATAACTACCATTAACCTTTACTATAAAGGGTCCATGCATCGGAATTATCAAAAGGATGAAAATGCCATGAGTGACATAATAAAGAGTTATGTCTCTCCTGTGGATAAAAACACAGAGGTCAAATTGACTATTTATTATCAAACTAACAAAATGAGGTCTCTCATCATGAGGAACAACTCAGCCCCGCCAACTCAGGATATTTTCAGAGAGACCAACGTGGTCTATTCCTACTTATGCCCTGTTCCAGGATGCTCTAGACATAACATAAGGATGACCACCATGCGTTTGTCAAAGAGACTGTCTTGTCATGTCCAACAAGATGCAATAAAAGCTCATGCCCTCCAAGTCCACAACAACAATATCAAACTTGAGGAAATAATCAAGAACACCAAGATCATAGGCCATGCTCCAGATAGCACGGAACTTCGCATAGTTGAAGCTCTTCTTATTCAAAGAGAAAAGCTGACTCTCAACACTACCTAGGAAATGTTCCTCTTCCCCTCCTTTCGAAGGAACAACACAGGGACAAGTATCCTAACCAACTATGACACCTCCAACCAGGACAACCCAACAGATCAAGACATAACCAACCCCAACAGCTTTGATCAGCGACATGATAGTCTGCCTAGCCTATATACCCTCTCGGCGAGCACTCCCACCAATCAGAGCCCAGCTCCCAGAGGACAAGATGGTGACTCAACACCCAGGAGTGAATGGGAAGGAATTCTGACTGTTTTACAGCTGCTCTCAGAGGGGCAGCTTACCCATTGAGGATCAGCCATTCTATTCGCGCCACCCACGACACTCGAGGTAGCCAATGAAAAATGCGCTGCCTCTCTGCCTAACCCAGAATTGCTGTATATAAGGACGTAGCTCTCATTATTTCTAATACTCAAGCCTGAGGAAGGGAGACAGCACTCCCGAAACGCGTAGCTTGTTCTCTGTATTCTTTTACCTGAATTGCAAATGTTACCTGATTTTTGAATTTTACATTAAAACCTTGACTCGCCAATTATTCCAGAATTTGACAACCCATCATGAGGGATGTATTTTTCTCAGTTACTGGCTGTATGCAGTTTTCCTGAAAAGAAGATTTCTGGGTTGACCTGTAACGGCCGGTGAAAAGTCCTTCTTTTACACTTTTTCTGATATAAATCTTCCAAATATACCAGAGAAAGATAAAAGCATGGAATGCAGAGGTTACTACCCTCGCGCGAGCACCTCGTGGGTGTCGTGTATACATCAGGGGCATGTGAAAACCACTATTCACAGGCTGTCTTCCATTTAGATAACTCCTTCATCAAAGGGAAGGGCCGCAACAAAGGCCCCAGAAACCACACTTGGACCACGCCACCGGCACCCACACGAGCGCCCTCTAGGTCTTCCTTCTGTTTTGGACTTGCCCGCATAGTCGTATGTTTTTTGTGCTCTGTGTTTTTCAAGTGCTTATCGTTAATTCATCATGACTGACGTTGCTACTTCACCTTTACCAATGTTAAGTACCATAGTTTGTTTTGACAGTTTTTTTCAGTACCGGGCATTTGTTCTCTTTCCAGTATGTGGATTTTAATTTTGGAAGCGGATTGGCCTTCCTCGGTGACGGCAGCCATTTTGGCTTTGTTCGCTTCGTTAGTTTTTCAAGTTAATATTGTCCATCTGGTACTCTGTCATCTAGGTTATATCACTTACGTTCTATGACCATTTTTATTATCATTATTTTATTATTGTTTTACTATGGTATATATTTTTGCTAGCAAGTCCAATTTGGACGAATGAAGAATAACGTTCTTGCCTTTGTTATAGTTTACGTACACGCCTCGGGAAGGTGCTCGTTTTAGACCATAACTTTATATTTATTTGTTACGTTGTCGTTATTTTTCGTTCTTGGTTATTACAATTTTATCAATATTCTTATATCATATTGTGTGATTTTGGTTCTTTATAATGTAACCATGAGAGCGTGAGCATGGAGTTTTTGTTTTCTATTACTACAGTTACGAGTTACCCTTTCTCTCGTTTTCTCTCTTAAGCTCGAGTAAGGAGAGGTGGATTTCCCGTTTTCCGTTTTATACGATCACGAGTTATTCCTGCCTCCTCTTCTTCTCTGGATTTATGATATTACGTTTGATGGTATTTACGTTTTATTGATGTGGTTACTGCTAATATAGCTAGCATTATTAATAGGTTCCGTTAGTGTATGAGTAATTATTTTGGGATCGCTTTATGTCGCCACCCGTAGCTCCGTTCTCTTCGGAACGTTCACCGCCTTGAGTTATACTCCGCTATAATGGATACTCATTGGGTTGGGAACTAGTCAGATATTTGGAGTGCAACGATGAAATCCGGCACTCAGACTCTTGCTTCGGCCTTATGCACACGAACCTTTTTCATGATTAATCACAATTTCATTATTACGGTCCTTTTTCATCGAATCTCCGGCTTCACCGGAGATCACACAGACGTTCAGCATTGAGGTTAATATTATCTTACCGCTGATGTTCACGTTTTCACTATGATGGACCTTTGTCACCGGATCTCCGGTGTCAACAGAGATCACTCAGACGTTTAGAACCGGGTTAACATTATTTTACCGATGAGGTTTATAGTTACATGTTACGTGGTTACTTAATTTTAGTATATTAATTTGTAGCTCTAGCTAACAATTTTGAAAACCATATTAGTCACACATAATTAATGTTATTTATTTCTTTTGATTCATCTGTTCACTGACCGGAGTCTCAAGGAACAGTAAAATGGCCTCTCATGGCATGGTTGGTTTCGACATGGCTTTTTCATTAGAAGGGGCTAGCGTTCGATCCCAAGTACGGAGTAGAAATTTATTTCTATTTGAACACGATGTTGTATGGATATTTATCCATATATATACATATATATAATTAAATATATGCATAAATATAGACATATGTATTATATACATGTACAAATATATACATATACATATATATTATTGTTTATAGATCATTTGGTTGATCCCAGCCTGTGAATAGGATCACTAACCAGAGTTTCAAGGAACATCCAGATTTATGTCTCCTTTCTTTTACAGAAGGTCCGCCTACATGGTATGGTTCCCGGAGTCATGCACGCTCTGCTACGAGCTGTCCTCCCTACTCCTGAATGATGATGTAAGTTGGTTCTAATTTGTTTCTTTTTGGTATCCTTTGGCGATGATTTGATTTGTTCTTGATTTATGTATACATCACTTATTAAGGAGAACGGTCTTCTCCTTCATCACTAATCCCTCACTTCTTTCAGGATGATGATGAATCTCTCCGGGCTGCAAGAGCGGCTCTCCGCCCTTGGGTGTCAAGATTTGGAAGGAATGCTCCATCTGGCGGACCCTATCACCTCGGCGTGTCCTCTCTAGGGTTGGACGTCGAACCCATGGACGAGCAGGTAGGTGGTGATGAGTTTTGAGCCTTCAGCTTTGCCATTATCTGCCTCACCGGCCTAGGACCCTCAAAGGATCCTGATGTTCATATTACCTTGCATAAAACCGTGACTGCTAAAAGACAAAGTCCGATAAGTCGAGGGCTTCGACAGCGGGTCGTGCTCAGGATCCCTCCTTCCCCGCCGACCTGATCAGGGATAGGGTTAAAGAGCAGATACAACACATTCTAGGGCAAGCCAAGGAGCTATGACAGAGCTCAAAGGTATGGTGGCGAGTCTGATCCGTTCAGGAACTTGGATGTCTTCCCCTACAGCCCCAGACACATCAAAGTAACCTCATTCGATAAAACAACCCATAGAAATTTGTCTTACATGTCCCATATATAGATGGTACCATAACTCTGGATGAAATAGGCGTCTGCCCTCTAGAGGCCCTAGAATTTACCCTCCGGGACTAGAATTCCCATTCAACGGATTCGTTCGTTTGAAAGAGCATGCCTTGGTTAGGTTAGACAAGGTACCGAAGGTAACAGTAATATTTCCTAAAGAGCAGGCCCAAGCTGTCTGGGCCAAGATGTTGTCGGTCTGGGGGTACGCTAATTCCAAGCTCACCCCACACAATGGGGCCTACGCCATATCTACAACTGCTCTCATTATTACCTTGCCTATTACGGATAAATTGACAGGTCTTACTATTCAAGATGTCAAAGAAGGTTCTGCCATGCCGGCTCTTAAAGAGACGGACCCCACCTCGGGGAGTCCCTAGCCTCGATTTATCCCACTGAGACCTTGTTTCGGATATTCACGAAAAACCTATCTCTGTCCTACCAAATCGACCTACACGCTTTGTGGTCTGATCGGGTTAGTTGTAGGAAATACGTTCTGTCTGAGGCCTCTATCAGACATGAACCGAACAGGCTGATAGCTTCCTCCTGCTGGGGTAAAACCCTCTTCCCTCAGGAGGAGGTGAACAAGGTTCTACAAGATGATACGAGAGCAAACCAAAATTGCAGATGAGGCCGGGCCTCACTGCCAAAAAGAAGGTCGAAGACCAAAAGCAAGCTTTCTTCAAGAAGAAGCAGAGATTTACCCCCTACAAGACGAACCGGGGTCACTGCCATCAATCGTCAGTTACCCACTCGTCATCACAGTCTTCCTCTGATTCGACGCCTCTGCATCCGAATCCCCCTCATCAGGTGGTCTACCTCACTGATTCCCCAGGTACACAACCCAACCCTGTTTGGATGTCCTCACCTGCATACAGCCCCAGCTCCGAACCCTCAGGTTCCTTTCGTGGACACCAGAGAGGAAGCTACAGGAGTAGAGGACAGTTCCGCCATCGAGGCGGACCTAGGAAAAAGGGGGCTCAGGGAAGGAAAGGACCTAGATTCACTCCCTCACAACGAGGTGGTCCCGGTAGGGGGGAGACTTTACCACTTTCGAGACCATTGGACCTTCGGTCCGTGGGCTCATAGCATAATCTCTAAATGTTTGAGGTGGAAATGGCCACAAGGTTCTCCTCCTCCACCAGTGACCTTCTCCCAGAAATCCACTCCCATCCTGAAAGAGTACACCACAGAGTTACTCAAGAAGAAAGCAATCAAACGGATTCGATCACTGAAGTTCCAAGGCCGCCTGTTCACAATTCCGAAGAAAGGCTTGTCGGCATTGAGAGTGGACCTGAACTTGTCAAAGCTAAACTCTTACATTCTCTGCGACAAGTTCCGGATGTTGACTATCTCTCAGGTACGGACCTTACATCCCCGTGGGCCGTCACCACCTCTGTCGACCTTACCGACGACTATTATCATGTGCCTATAGCTCGAAACTTCTCTCCTTATCTGGGTTCCCGCCTAGGCAGGAAAGACTTTGCGTTCAAGTCATGCCCTTCGGCCTCAACATTGATCCCAGGATATTCACGAAACTGGGAGAGACAGTGTTAGAACAACTCAGGAACCGAGGGATACAGATCATTGCTTATCTGGACGGTTGGCTCATTTGGGCCCGGTCGGCCATAGAAGGCAACAGAGCTATGAAGGTAGTACTTCGATTTCTCGACAACCTGGGATTTCGGGTCAATCTCCAAAAGTCCCGCCTGCAACCATCAGGCCACTTAGAATGGTTAGGCATTCAGTGGGACCTTTCGAAGCACACGTTGTCTCTTCCTTCCAAAAAGGTAAGAGGAATAGCTTCCAAGATCAAGAATTTTCTCAAACACAAACAGGTGTCCAGAAGAGCCTTAGAAAGAATCCTCGGCCTTCTCCAATTCACTTCAGTAACAGATCTCTTATCAAAAGCCAAACTCAAAGACATCAATCGAGTTTGGAGAAAGAGAGCTACAGTACCTTTAAGAGACAAGGTCTCGAAGATCCCCTCTGTCTTGAAAATGAGACTACGCCCATGGTCCGAACCAAAGAACCTCTCCAAATCGGTTCCTCTACAATTCCCACCTCCACAAGTGACATTCCATACAGACGCGTCTCTAAGTGGATGGGGGGATTACTCCGAACATCAGATGTTTCAGGGCTCTTGGTCACCCGCCATGAAACAGTCCCATATCAATGTTCTCGAAGCCATGGCAGTGTTCTTGACCCTGAAGAGAGACTCTCCTCCGAGGTCAACCGACATCAGAGTAGGTCAGACAGCACAGACGTAGTACACTGCGTCAACAGAGGAGAATCCAAGTCACCCAACCTGAATCAGATCCTGGTCACTATCTTCGCCTGGGCAACAAAAAAGAACTGGTTCCTGTCAGCAACTCACCTAGCGGGAGTCCAGAATGTGAGAGCGGACTCACTATCTAGGACGAAACCACTGGAGTCAGAATGGTCTCTAGACATAATTTCATTCCGGTGGATACTCAGGCTGGTTCCGGGCCTCCAGGTAGAACTATTCGCAACTCAGATGAATCACAAACTTCCTTGTTATGTGACCCCAACCCTGGATCCTCAGGCTTATGCTTTGGACGCATTAACCCGGGATTGGAACTATTGGAAGAAGATTTACCTATTTCCCCCAGTGAATCTTCTAATGAAACTTTTACACAAACTACGCTCCTTCCGGGGGACAGTGGCTTTAGTACCACCTCACTGGCCAAAGAACAGTTGGTTTCCTCTCCTCCGCGAGTTGAAACTCCGTCCCTTCCGGATCACGTTCCCCAAACTGACCCAAGTAATCCAAACTCACTGGGTCAGATTACTCAAGGATAGCCAAAACTCTAACTTTGTGGACTACATGAAGATTGCAGCTCGTAGAGACGCGAACATTGACCCGGAAAACGATCTCTTCATCGAATCAGACAAAAGGGACTCGACAATTCGCCAATATGATTCGGCCGTTAAGAACTAGCAGATTTCCTAAGAGTTCAGACCATACTCGTATGTCTCCGAATTTAGCCATCTCTTTCTTGAGGTTCCTATTTGACAAAGGCCTAACAGATAGCACTTTAACCACCATCAAGTCATATTTGAAGAAGATCTTCCTTGTTGGGTTTAACATTAACCTAGCTGATTCCTATTTCTCATCTATTACAAAAACATGTGCTAGGCTTCGACCTTCGGTTCGGCCACAAAAGGACTCTTGGTCTCTGAACGGTGTCCTCAAACTTGCGACGGACACAGATAATGAATCCTGCTCTTATATCACTCTTCTTAGGAAGACTTTATTTCTAACGGCTTTAGCCTCAGGTGATGGAATATCAGAACTAGCAGCTCTCTCACGAAACCCGGAAAACATAGATTTCCTCCCTTCAGCCGAAGTACTCCTTTCTCCAGACAAAGCTTTCCTAGCTAAAAATGAGGATCCGCAAAATAGGTGCTCCCCTCGGAAGATTATTCTTCTTCCCCAGGACCCTTTCTCTGTGTCCAGTCACTACGCTTACTCAAGGCCTTTTCAGCTAGAACTGCCACCTGCTCGTCTGGCCCCTTGGTTATCAGGGAACAAGGAGGTACTATTTCCATTCACGGTATCAGGCAACAAATCCTCTACTTCATTAAACATACTAATCCGGAATCATTTCCCCAGGCTCATGATATACGGTCAGTAGATACCTCCATCAATTACTTCCAGAACAGGGACTTTGATGATTTTAAAAAAATATACGGGTTGGAATCCCCTATGGTTGTCAAACGCCACTATCTAAAGATCTTACATGCCCTTAAATACCCGACGATGGCAGCGGGGAGTCTTATCTCTCCCCATTAATCTCTTCTTCTTCCTTTCTTCCATCTCTTCTCTTCTCCCTCCTATCAATCACTTCCAGAACAGGGACTTTGATGATTTTTAAAAATATACGGGTTGGAATCCCCTATGGTTGTCAAACGCCACTATCTAAAAATCTTACATGCCCTTAAATACCCGACGATGGCAGCGGGGAGTCTTATCTCTCCCCATTAATCTCTTCTTCTTCCTTTCTTCCATCTCTTCTCTTCTCCCTCCTACCCGCCACTCACACCCCGTCGCCACTCTCCTGGGTAGTTCGTTAGCCCTATGATATTTGCCATGT
>NC_090735.1:152542252-152544752 GCF_036898095.1 Palaemon carinicauda | reverse complement strand
CACTGATATCCATTTATTGCTGAATAGATTTATGACTGAAAAGGTTGCTAGATCATTTACGAGCAGCAGAGGCAATGATAGAACAATGATCCATACATATATAAGATCAGTACACAAACCATCCCTCAACCTAAGTAACGATCATGTACTACTAGAAAATGGTCACTGATAGCTCCACGTACACTTAGATTCAAAAGTCCGCCGACACTCAAGGGGAATCGTTCGTCAGAGGTCTCTAGTGTTACCATGACAAAACAAAGAAAGAGTTGGTCTTCTTACTACCTTCAAGAAAATGGGCGAAGACTTGTCCAACCTCAGCGAACGCTTAAAAATATTATAAATCGAGTTGCCATATTTCATACTGTGGTATCATTTGTCCCTCGAGTATTCACTACAAATACACAAAACACACACACACACACACACACACACACACATATATATATATATATATATATATATATATATATATATATATATATATATATATTTATATATATATATAAAATTATTTTTACTATTCTTTTGAGGAGCCCAGTAGACACTTTCAATGGATGGGTAGGTGGTGGGGGAGAGGGGGGGGGGGGGGTTGGAAGGGGTAAGGATTACTCCTCCCCCGGGCAGTCCGACACTGAAGAATTTGAGGGAACAAGGAAGTCATTTGTATTTTAGAGGTTGTGGAAAGAGGTTAAGAAATTCTTGATACAACTTGTAAAATATTGTATCATTGCCTCAATCTAATTTGATAACCGTTAATGTTCCATAAAATATTGCTAACCTAATTCATAATTAGTTCATTTGTAGCAGCTAGCAGCAACCGAATAAATAGCCGTTATTGTTCTAAGGTTGATTAGTAACCAAAGTTAACTATTAACTTTGCACAATAAATAATCTGTGACGGAAACAGTAAATACTGATGACTGCATAGCCCTTTGAATACAATCAGAATTTAGTGTATTGAATCGAAAAGGAATTAAAATGCGCTAAATGAGACCACTATTACATTCTAGCAAAACCTTTGAGAAATTTGCTTTATTGATAAATCATATAAAAAAGTCTCTTGTCCTCAGAACGATATAATTTCCCAAGATTTTGTAATGAAAGTAAGAAATACTAATTTTCCCGCAATATATTCTCTAATTTTCCAAAACAATATAAGCGCAGGGGGCATGAGCACAAAATGATTTCCTACACTAATACCTTGGCTGTAAGTTATCAGTGATTATGTAATTACTAGTAGCTTTATCTTCAGAAAATTACGTAGCTTGATCACGCGGACTTCTAATAATCGTGATTCAAATAGGTGTAAGTCTCCATGATCAAGTTCCAATTTGTGTTCCTTTCATTCATTCTTTATTCATTCGTTTATTAAACATCCTGGGTATCTTTAAAGAAAAATTGCCTTTTTCGCCGGTATTCATCTAAGGCCGTCAATTTTAGTTCCTAGTTTCTCACTATCCCTCAAGAAAAGAAATCTCTCATAAGCAGCAGCAAGAAACACCTTCACTTGACCATTCCAACCTGGAACCTTTTGAAATTTGTGTGAAGCCAAGACGAGATATTCCTTAGCTGGATTAGAAAATAAGGCATTTTGAGCACTATTTCACTCACCCTTTTTATACAATTTCAATAACATTCCTTTATAATTATTCCAGTTAATGAAGATATCTTGGTTGATTTTAAAGCAAACGGGTAAATTATCCTACAGAGTACTTTCGTTATGAGCATATTAATTGGAAAACTTGTGGTATATGGAGGACTACAGAACTTAATGATCTATAGTAACTAAATAGTATAACTTCGAGCTGGACAAATGTTGGTATAAGGATTCTCTCTAACGAATCCTTCAAACACTCATAAGACAACGACTCCCTAATTACAGCTATTATTGTTCCAAAATCTACCATTATGTGGATGAGCATTTAGGTCCAACAAAATAATCCCGTTATCTCTACTCGATGATAACTATCTCCAATTTTGTCATAGGGCCTCAGTAATTATCAAGCAAATTAAAGCCCTTGTAATAAAGATTGAATTAGCAACACAGCAAAGATTTTACAGTATATATTTAAAATTTTAAATGTCAATGCCAATCGTTCTTAGCCACAAATACAGGCGGAAAAGGAAAAGTAAAAACTTCTATGAATAAAGGGCAAGTGGGTTGCGAACTAAAGACTGAGATGGCACATCTCCTTGAATCTGAATGACTTGGGAAATATTTTTCAGTAAAGTATCCTTATGTATTCCAAAATGATCCTATCTATGAATATCTGAAGGACTATGAAAGTATTTAGCAATCAATTTAGCATTTTAAAACTGAGTTTTTGGAAGCATAATACAATAATTTTTATTGGAAACATTGCAATATCAAGCGAAAATTTCTCCTGATATGCATGAATCTCTAGAAATCAATTTATATGGTGACCAATTACTACATTCACTACTGTAATCTCTCTCTCTCTCTCTCTCTCTCTCTCTCTCTCTCTCTCTCTCTCTCTCT
>NC_090735.1:152534752-152537252 GCF_036898095.1 Palaemon carinicauda | reverse complement strand
GCCCCTTCAAGAAGCGGCTTTCTGCAAAGTAAAGAATGCCTTCTCAACCTCTGCTGCTCTTACTTTTCCCCAGCCATATGTACCTCTCCTTCTCTCCACTGATCCTAGCAAAAAAAAAAAGTACTCGAACAGGTGGCCAATTGCTCCCTCCGCTCATTGGCCTCCTTGAGTAGAAAACTGACCGGCTATTTTCCTTCAACACCGAATTACTGGCGGTACACTTAGCTGTTCATCACTTTAGCCACTTCTTGGAAGGTACGCCCTTTGTAATTCGCATGAAGCATATGCCTTTGGTACACCTCTTTACTCGACTGTCCGACGCCTGGTCCGCCCATAAAAGCCGACATCTCTGCGCCGTTGGTGAATACAATTGTAACTTTCAGCACATCCCTGAGAAAATTAGTCCCGTTGCTAATGCCTTGTCAAGAGACACATTGGCTGCCATTCGCCTCATATTTGATTATAGTACCTTGGCAGAAGTCCAACGAAAAGCTTCAGAATACCAAGCATGTAGGACATCCTTCATATCCCTTCTTTTAAAGGATGTCCCCCTCAACGACTCCAATGCTACCCTCCTCTGTGACATTAGTACTGGTAGAAAAGGTTACCACTCTCACCTCTCAATTGTCGATATGCTTAGTGAATCTTTTAGGAATCACCCTTTATCAAACAACCACATACAACCCTGCTGCCAACGGAAAGGTTGAACTCTTTACCCCACCCTCAAAGTAAGTTTAATGTCCAGCTGCAAGGACTCAAACTTGTTTACTCAGCCTCTCTCGGTCCTCTAGGGACTAAGGACCACTACCATGGATACCCTAGATCTATCGGCATCTGAAATAGTGTAGGGCGACTCAATGATTGACCCAGCTAATTTTTTTTCTGTTGATAACCTCTTCTGCCAATCTCCATTGCCCCTCTCGTTTAGTGGGAAATTCCACTAGACTTACAAGCCCCAGGAAAGCAACAGATACTGACAGATTTGCACAAGGCATGGCACGTTTTCCTGCACAATGAAACCAGCAAGTCACCTCTAACATCCCCTTACAAGGGCCATTTCCTCGTGATCCGTCGAACAACGAAGAAGTTCTTACTAAATGTTAGTGGCAAGAAAAACTGGGTGTCCATTTATCACCTTAAACCTGAGTATCTCCTGCAAGATGATTGGCCAATAGTGCGCCTCTCCATTGCAGGGTCCCTTATTTTACAAGTATGACTTTTTTAGGTGGGCGCCATGTACGGCACGTGTATCCCACATACTCATACATTGTAATGGTATTTCTATTATTTTTGTATTATCGCACTGATAACTCGTTTGAGCTTGTATGTTCTGGTATTTTTATGTTTTAATTTTTTGTGCCGTTCTTACATGGGACGGGTTTTATATAAGCTTATATTTCATCGAAATAAAGTTAGTTGCATTCACACCGTCTCTTAGTTATCACTTAACTGGCAATGCGCACAATATATACCAACGTACAAGTATCGCAATATCTGCCAATTGAGTTCATTTATTTATTGGCCTATACCAATACCAGATACTCAAGGTGTAGGCTGATACCGATACTGGTGTTATGATAGTGGTCGATACAGATACCCACAGAAAATACCGGTACTATCGGCAATTCTCTACTTCTAATACAGCATTGTTGTATAGATCTTCCTGAATGATTTGAATCACTTGCCCTATCTGGGATTTTCGATAGAGATCTACCTATCATCACACAGCATTCTTAAAAAAAAGAAGAAATATTTGATTCATATTATTTGCGCATAAACCAGACCTCAGATATAAATGGCATTCATAAATCCTGTCATAAAGGATGATGATTTGAGGAACAAAATTGGTAAAAGAATTTTATTTTATCTTTGAAATTCCAGTTTAAATTATTATTAGAATAATATTTAGGAACAAAATGTTTTAAAGTATGAAATTTAATTCTTATTTTTAGTTTTTGTCTATGATGATAAAAAATCATGTTAGGAATCAAGCAATTCCTTAATTTTTTCTTAAGTTCATAAGTGATTCCAATAATTTTTTACATAAAATTTTACCATCATGCTGTCTAAGAATGAATATTATTTGTACCACTATAAATCAATAAGAAATTAATCACATGCTTTTGAAATTTGACTTCTTAATTACTTTTCTACACCATGCTTAATTTCTTATAATTTCTATGCTCTGGTATTTAGTGTTCCACGTGAGTGTAAACACACACACACACACACCCGCACGCACACACGAACCCACATACAAACATACTCACACACTCACTCAAACACACATACACACAGACATACAAACACATATATATACATATATATATATATATATATATGTGTGTGTGTGTGTGTGTGTATACTGTATAAATATATATATATATATATATATATATATATATATATATATATATATATATATATATATATATATATATATATATATATATATATGTGTGTGTGTGTGTGTGTATATATGTAAATATATATAAATATA
>NC_090735.1:152519752-152522252 GCF_036898095.1 Palaemon carinicauda | reverse complement strand
TTAAAGATTCATGAGTGCCACCTCGAAGTACATCGTAAACTTGAAAAAGAAAAATGAAATGAGTAGCGGAAACAAAACACAAGGTAGTGAAATTAAATATAGCTAAACAAAAGACAATACAATATAGAAAATGAAAAGAGGATCAACTATATTCACCAAAAGCTTCGGTCTGAAAATTATTTCATAATGTTCGCTTTCATTAAATTTTTAATACAGCATTTTTAATGTTAGAATCAAAGTTTTGATTCGCCTACGCATAATTGATTACTTGAGGGCTGCAAAATACAGAAAACGAAAGATTCATGCCCTCTTAATGGAATACAACATTCAACGTTTACTATCCATTTTTACCGACATAATTTTTGTTTCAGCGCCTGGATAATTCTTCATTGTTTAATATCTTATAGATATCTTTTCTTCAATAATCAGCGATAACTTCAATTGTTAGAACAAAATACTATTTTGATTGATGTAAAAAGTTAATTAAATTAATTGAATTAAGCTAGTAAATTCTTTATTTCATCTGTGAATGTAATATATATGGAAACGTATGTGAAAGAAGGTATCATTGAAATTGAATAGTGTTTTAGTAATAATTTAACATATTGTTATTTAAGTTTCCGTACATTTTGTTGTCAGCAAAAAGTATAATTCTAACTCTCTCATAACTTTATATATTTCTCTATTTTCAATACCGTTGTTTGCAATACATACCTAATGGTTTAATATTACATGCATTGAAGCTTAAATTATATTAATTTCACATAGATTTAATTCATCATAAGTCCATTATTAACATGATAAAAAATATTTTGCCTATCATATGGTATTGAAAGATATGGCTTCTGATACTTATCTACAGATCTTAATTTTACATGTGTGTGCATGACTGCAAAAATAAGTTGCATGTATTGAAAAGTTATATACATACCCAAAATGGAGTTTGTAACGAATCACAAAACCAAACTGTACATATCTTACAAAAATAAACTAGTTTACGTAAGATCCAAACAAATCGGGACAAAATGATCTTTATAGCAGAAAAGAATCCTTTATATATCCTAGAAAATTAAATTGCCCTTTTCCTGGAAATAATCTCTCTCTCTCTCTCTCTCTCTCTCTCTCTCTCTCTCTCTCTCTCTCTCTCTCTCTCTCTCTCTCTCTCTCTCTCTCTCTCTCTCTCTTTCAGTGTATGCTAATAATGAAAAAACCTAACTGAATGTAAGATCGTTATGTGAAAGAGAAGCTTTTGAGAGGTTGATATGTTATTTTGTCTGTAGATTTGTAAAGCAATATCATTGACATTAAAGATATCTGTTGTATTAATTTAATTTTCTCTAGACGATAATTTCTTCCCTGCTGGCCTGTTTGTAATTTTATTGTTCAATGCTTTCTTCATATTGAATAAACCTTAGCAAATGAGTGATAAGGAGGATCATAAGCAACCTTCCAGATCCCTAATAGGAACATCATTGAGATGTATAAAAGTTTTATAGAGTGACCATATGCCAATCCTTCTCCCTTTACCATAAAGAAAAAAGTGAGGTATTGGAAATATTCCTGATTTTATGGTAATAGAATCTTTCAATTGGAACTGATAAGGCAAAATCTAATACCATTTTTGGCGGAGAGGGCCCTTTTCTTGCTCCCCAAGTATCTGGAAGACCCTGCACAATGACAGTGTATTTTATTGTACCGAAGTAATTGTGGGGTTTATACGTTTAATATCTTTGGGTAGTGAACTGTAATGTGCCTCCTTCAGAAGTATTTGCGGAAAGCTGCTACGAGCTATCATAGCCTTTTCTGACACACTTGGGTATATTGTTATTTTAAGGAAATTTTGTAAAGGAATCCATAAGAACAAAAGGACTTTATTTTTTCATATTATGATGCTACATGATTTTTTTTTTTACATATACAGATATAATTGCTGTCTTTTAAAGCAGTTTTCTAATAATAAACAGAAGATTATAAGTATACATCAAATACCCATGTTTCCGTGTATTTATGATAAATAAAATAACCCACAATGTATAAAAAAGAAAATTTATTTAGCTTTTGAAGGGATCATCTTCCTTACTCTTCAGAAAATCCAATTTATTTTTTGAACAGGAAGTGAGATGGTCCCTTCGAAAGCTAAATATAATTAATTTTTCATACATTATAGTTTATTTTATTTATTATGAGTATATATGCTGAATGCGAGTAAACTTGGTTATTTTAATTGTCATTATTATGAGACTGAAATAACATCCAATAGCATATTTATATGGAGTATGACTGACAAACTACAAGACTATCAACAAGCACATTGCTATAAGTAAACTCTATAAAAAAAATGTCACAAAGATGAGCTAAGGCATCAACTAAGGCTTTGTCATCTTTTACTAATTCTAATCACTCAAACATGAGCATTCTAATATCTTAACGCTATTTAAGCCAATTTATTTTCAATACCCATTTTTCACAGTGACTACTACTACTACTACTACTACTACTG
>NC_090735.1:152499752-152509752 GCF_036898095.1 Palaemon carinicauda | reverse complement strand
TGTTTTTTTTTTCAATACGTGACATAAGTATATACATTTTCATCAAATGCCTATTACTTGTTATTAGAAAAAAATATTTGTATCTGGTATACAAATTCAATAAAATATAAACAAATAACTGCATGATTAAAATTATGAGAATCCCAGGTTTTTAGAAAGTTTCCATATATCGTGAAGTACTATGCTATTGACTAAATGAATACGAACACTTCTTTTATAAATGCCAGCACTCATATCATTTAAAATATTTTCTTATTATAGTTCAAGAATCTGAGAAGGCAATTGAGTATTTTTTAGGAATTAGACGCGCAAGATCATCGGGAACTAGTAGAGTTAAGGGAGACTGATCATATTTTATTCATTATAATTGGTGATAATTAAAGATTAATAAATCCTTATGAATACCAAAAATACATAAACTACTGAAAATAGTCCGAGACTTCACCTTTTCTGGTGACCGAAAACTTTTTTCATTAACAAGCATATACGAGCTTCCAAAATTAGATTTGCTTGCACACAAAAACGCGCACACATACACACATGAGCCTACTTGTAACTTTACAGATTAATTATTTGATATCTTGAAATCTACATCTACAATGTAACTATTGAGATCCATAACTGGCTTTCAGTAGCTAGAATTAATATCTCTACAAAAAAGATGTTTATTTTTCATATATTCCAATCTATTATATATATATATATATATATATATATATATATATATATATATATATATATATATATATATATATATATATGTATATATATGTATATATATATATATATATATATATATATATATATATATATATATATACATATATATGTATATATATATATATATATATATATATATATATATATATATATATATATATATATATATATATATATATATATATATATTTGTGTGTGTGTGGTTAGACATATTCTTGAATACAGTAAGTAAATGTAGTACAGATTTATTTAGTTATTGCATTAACACTCCTAATCTATAGAAATTTATATCTACTTTCTGATTTACATAGATAGGCTTATTCTTTGTTCATATTATTTAAGCCCACTCCTTGATTCAACATCTCAGATATAAAAGGGCATCTTATATTCATGATTTTTCTCTTCAAGCACATTACTCAACAGGACTAAGAGTAAGCTTCTATGTCAGTTCCCTACTTGTTTATTAAGATTTATATACCTCTGGTTATATTCAACTATAAAAAAACTAATGTTATTGCTGTGATATCAATAAATAATTCATTTTTTTTTTGTAAAAATTGTAAAAGGCATTAGTTAATATAAGATAAAGCTTTTTTTTTTCTAGCAGATACTATCTATAACATATTGTTTCCGATATCCTTGCTTAGGTAGAAATTAATATTCAGGTAAAAGTTGTATCTTTTATATTTAGGTTTTCCTTTCTGTTAAACGAATAATAAAAAAAAAAAACGAGTGAGATTTTATCGACTTTTCCTAAGTGGATCTCTTTATTCAATTTGCAGTTTTGCTGTCCTTCCACGGTTGAAAATTTAAGATCCCTTTGAGTCTAAAAGGTTATTCATTCTACCTAAGCTGAATATTTCTGGTATTTATCACCATTTATCCTAATACATTATTCTTTCCTTTTTTTATTTGATATTAACCGGAAAATACCTTCGTTAAATGGTATGAAGTATTTGCAACAAAATATTATATAATATTTCAAACCACATGTGTATTCATTCTTTAATTAGTATTTCTGTTTTATGGATAAAGAATTTTCACCAGATATAACTGATTCATATTAACTATTCGTGACGACCGATATCATATACACCAAATAACCTTTTCTCAAATAAATTTTTTTTTTTTTTATGATTCTGACCTTTTTTCGTTTGGTAGGATCATTCAATGTCATATTCATATGATATCAAACAATTATAAAACATCAAAGCATGACAATAATAAAGGAGGTAAAATTATGAGTAGGTAACTTAGATGTTAAATTCAACCATATTAAATA
This sequence comes from Palaemon carinicauda, assembly GCF_036898095.1. NCBI lineage: Eukaryota > Metazoa > Arthropoda > Malacostraca > Decapoda > Palaemonidae > Palaemon > Palaemon carinicauda. The sequence continues at coordinate 152,507,750 of NC_090735.1, read as the reverse complement.
ATTTGAATTTGATTTTTCTTAAGATTTTAATATTAGTACTGCATATATCATATTACTCCATTTGAACAGAGGCTCGTCTGTTAAGATTATAATTTTCCTAATATGATATGGCCTAAGAAATAAGATTTTTTTTCCCACTGATAGAAAACACAGTGACCGATGAAACTTTTCTCTCTTATTATGTGCAGAATTATCAAGTTGACTTGATAATTATACTTATTACCTTTTATCTAGTTTGTAGTAAACTACCAGATTAAAGAATATTTTAGTCTTATTTAGAGTTTAATTTAATCTCATTACCTTGTCGTGTTTACTTTGTTTGAAGCTAAAAATGAAATAAAGCCAAAGTTAGGATTATTTACAATGATTCTTATTTTCTAGTAAGAAATGTGTTAAAAGCCGTAATGAAAAGAATACCCCATGAAATTAGTTTTTATGGTTGGCCTAATGTTCTATCCTAACCTTACTATGAAAGTATACTGCTAATTTAATAAATTCCATTTTCTATATCTAAGTAGCTGGTAATAGACCTGATTAAACACGTTTTGTCCTTAATATTCATGTATCTGTTCATTCTATAATACTTATGTTTCAACAATTCTCACACAAGGTTTCTCTATCCATGTACTATTTCATATGGAATTTTCTGTTCGTATTGTCTATATATCTCCATTATCAGAGAAGAAAAGGGACTTGCTAAATCTTCAAAAAATATCCCTTTGATAATAAAATAGAACACAGTATATAAGAGAAATATAATAACCCAATTACTAAATAAAACGATGCATGCAAGAGGTTTATAGTAAAAAGGAGCTTTAGATATTTTTTTCGTTGTAGATTCAAATGGTGATGCCAAGAATTTTTGTCTTCGTGTTTTTACAAGTTTCTCTCTTCACTAATCTTTCAAGAGAATATTTTGTATGAACAAGTATGAAATTGGCCTAAGAAATACACAATGCCACATCAGCGAAACCACTTTGGCTTCTATCTAGTTCTCTTTCTATGATAACAGTTTATCTCCCTCATTTTTATCTTTTGTTTTAATTAGAAACAAAGGACTATACGTTATACATAGTGATCTAATGCAAATTTTGTTACGTTTTCTTATATTACTACATTCATTACCATCCTTTGTCGACATATATTATATTCCCTCCTGTTATTATTTCACTTCTTATTCTTATAAATACTTTAGTTTTCTTGAGCATAATACTTTCCTCATTCAGAGCCTTTCTAAAACGCATTATCCACTCTAATCTTCCAATTAAATTTTCTCTCTCTCTCTCTCTCTCTCTCTCTCTCTCTCTCTCTCTCTCTCTCTCTCTCTCTCTCTCTCTCTCTCTCTCTCTCTCTCTCTCTCTCTCTCTCTCTCTTTTACGCTAATCTATATATTTCCTTTATACTGTACAACCACTATTGGCACTCAGATAAAATAGCAAGCCGAATGGGAAGAACCACAACCAGAAACAAAGAATTCTGCTCCTTTCCAATTTCGTCGACACCTGGATATTAATCCCTGAGAAGCGCCGATTCCACTGTTGGGACTACAAAGCCCATCTACAACATCGAATAGGAAATATTTACTCAACAATCCTCTCCTCAGTCCTTCCTCACACATTGGTTATTGACATTAGGAAGTGGGCGGAAGAGAGCAAACAGGATAAAACTTTTCTCTCTTCTTCTAGCTAACCTTCATGAGCATCAGCTCTAAAGCACAACAACATTTGTCCATTGTTATTCGGATAAGGGGATTATCAGTAGGATGGATGTGTTAAGCCATGGGACTAATAAGTTCAGTTAACTTATTTTTTTAAGATATTGATGTGCATTCGACGCTTGTATTTTCCTCTTAGTGATTATATAAACAAAGGGAAAAATACAGGGCATAAAAAGAAATACTAGACAGATGATACTCCAATTTTCAGAGAAAAACTTTCATAAAGACATGTTCTAGGAAAGGTATAGACATGATGAGATTATATTTGTTTATAACCAAGTTTGATCGCATGTAAAGGTTTTATATAATAAAAATAATATTAAAAGAGGCTAATTTGTGTTTCCTAATCTCTTTTTTTTTGGTCTTTTTTTCGTCAACAAAACTTCTTGGAAAATTAATTCTTGCAACTCAATTTTTTTTTTCCTTACGTAGAAGGATTAACCCCTCACGTTGTAAGACATGATGAAATATGTATAAAAACTTGGTCAGATTATACGCTTTATAACTATTGATCAAATATAGTTATGAATCGAGTATTTATATCTCTATGCCTTTACCGAGCCTTAAAATTAGGAAAATATCGGATTTAATCATGTTTTACTTACACAGAAGTATGAACTTAATCAGGAGCCGACTTCTATTTTCTAGATGTATATATGATAACATTATATATTTCATGTAATATATTTAATATAAGCAAAGTGTATGATGAATGCAATTCTAAGGAAATATTTTAGAAACTATATGAATTACATATGAGTCCCATAGCCAACACCTTAGATAAAGGGGGCTAGATTTTGTCTTGAGAACCATTAGCAAGCATATCCAAGCGAGATACCTGAGATAAAACACGAACACGGAAAGGGAAACGGTGTTACAACAAACAAAAGATGATGTCGAAGATATATTTTCCTATTTCTGGAACTACGATAATCTATTTATCTTTAAGATAAAAACCATTATCTAACAACAAATATTGTAAGATTAAATTAAATTTGTTTCAAATTGTTTTCCTAATATAGCTACAACATATTCCAATCATCTACCAGATGTGAAGAAAAAAACCTGGATTTTAATTTTTTACCTTTCTCGGCGTAAATATTTCAAGCTAGTTTTCAGCTTGCTGGGAAGACTATATGTGAAATTCCTGTGTACTGCAAGTGTGTAAGTTTCTTCATCTTGGACTCATATCTTTAGAATAAAGGTCAGTCTTCAAAAATGGAATTTTTTTATTAAAATAAGAAATTCCATTTTTCTTACATGACAAATAATTCAAGTGTCCGTCATTAAAAACCTAACACATTTGCGATCGCATAATTCAGATTACAATAAGGGTATTATCAATACGATTACTTTTTATTATTACATTTTATGCTACAACGCTAGTTGGAAAAGCAGGATATTATAAGCCCAGGGTCCCCACCAGGGAAAATACCACAGTGAGGAAAAGAGACAAAGAAAAATAAAAAAAATTATGAATAGTAACTGCATCAAAATATATATTTCCCATAAAAACTATAAAGAAATCTAATAAAACCAGAGGAAGAAAAATTAAATAGAATAGTGTGCCCGAGTGTAACTAAGCATCTCTTATGAGTAGTATTTCAACAACAACAAAAAAGAGGGAATTTTTCATCAGAAGCCTTTTTTCCAAACTATCAAATAATTTTCCTACAATATAATTTATGTGTTAATTCGTAAAACCATTTGAATATTACCACAAATATAGCATTTGTTTGAATAAAAGAAAACTTCATAGAAGTAAGAGATCTAGTTTAAATTCTCGATGCTCGATAAAATAATTTACATATTATATTTCTGCATAATTTTTCCAATTCAAAGAGAAAATTATGAATATTTCATCGGCTTAAAGATTAATGATAATGGAATTTCCCTTTTTACTCAACTAAGGGGAGGGCGTTTTCATTATACCCCGTCGCAATAAATTCAAATTTTCTTGAATTATTTGGTTCCAGAAAAAATACCAACAAAAGCTTGATCAGCTACACTGTCGGCCTTGTCTCTAGCTTTAAGGGTGCAGTAGATAATATTTCTTCAATGGGTTTAAGCTTAACTTTATCTTATCTACATAAGATTGGGCGCTTTATTGATGGAAAATATTTTCACCAATTGTAACTAGCATTAAATGTTTTCTTCAAAACGCTGGATAATTTATGTCTTTTTTAAACGATAATCTTAATACAGTATGTCTTTTTGTACGATTTTCTGAAGCAATAGTAATTGAATACCCAATCGGGTAGGAGAAATCGGTGGAAAACTATAATTGCACACTTCATCAGTAAATACATTAGAGTTTTATGCAAATCGAACGTAAAAAAGCGAAATCCATGTCATCAATCTTATGAATTCTATGAAAAGATTGGTATAAGAAAAAAGAGCAATAGTACTTTCCCTCAACTTGGAAGGATTATTGATGACTAAATGTTATGCAAGTCTTTTAGGAATGACTTTCTTATTCACATATATTGATGCTGGTCGCTTTCGAATATGGACTTGATTATCTTCTTCAACTCTAGTTTTCTGCTTGAATGATCTTTGAAAGTTAGTCTTACCTCTCATTTAAAGAATATACTTAAGTTTTTTATGAATGTAGGTATCCATCGTAACCTTGTGAAATCCGATATGCTAAAAATATTCACGGTAATTTCTATAGAATTTAATAGACACGACCTTTGAAACAGATCTTCATTAAAACAGCAGATATAACGAAAGTTTTTTTTTTTTTTTTTTTTCTGGATGTTTGTTTCCAGATATTTGTACTGATTTTGTCCCACGTTTTCTTTCTTTTCCAATCACCCTTATTTCAATACCATAGTTAAATACTTTGTTTGATTAAATATTTATGTCTTATTCTTCCTGTCCTTCTAAAATCCCTCCCATTATACAGTTTCAGCCTTAGTGATATATCAACTTACAGCAATATTTATTTCTAAATAGTTTGAATAGTGTAATTCATTCAGCAAAACAGAAAAAATGCTTTAGGGGTATTTCTTTATAATTTTACCCTTTTGTTCCATCTCTCAGGGTTATTTTACTGGTTTCCAACGTATACTCTTTATGAATAAAAAGATATAGCCAGTTCATATTCCATAAAAGTATTACACTTGTAAAAGCTATAATTTTCATTCGTATATATCACCAATCAGCATTTAATTTACCTTTTATGATTATTAAATTTAAACTTAAATAAGAAAAATAGAATTCAAACTTCGGTTTACTAATAGCAAACTATCATAGGCGTAGCCACGAAAAACAACAGTCATCTAGCTGCAAACTACTTAAATAATTGTGTTTCTGAGTGGAAAAGTCCAGAAGCGATAGGAGTCGGAGATACGAAAGCAAAGATTCATAGCTTCTAATGCACCACAAAGAAGGATACATCTATATTTATTTTTATGGTTCCCAGATGTATAGCATAGAATAGCCATTTATCTCTCTCCCTTTTGCTATACCATAAAACGAAAAAGCTTTTTTTTTTTTAGAGTAAAACAAATATACATATCATATACGATGTTGATAACTTTAACTTTAAATTTCATAATTTTGTTTAGCAAAAAAAAAAAAAAAAAAACTCATGATTGGTGAGTATATGTATAGTATATAAGGGATTTTTCCACTTGGCATTTTTCAGTTTTTATACCAAATTCATTCGCCATACTCAGAATTTTAGCTTCAAATAAAGAACATATTTTTATACTGATATCCAGAAACGTGCTGACATACTATTTTCAGAAGTTAACTAGTCAATATTTAGTAGTTTATGAAAATACAAAATATATATTATGGTATTTTGTTTACAAAATTCACAGACTTTCTATTATATCATTTGCGTTATGATGACAGTATTACGTAAGCAACTAATTTCGAGAAATAGGTTAGAAATATCGGTTCCTGGACAAAGAAAGGAGCCCATTGTATAGGCCAAAAGATAAGTAACATTGTAGGAGTACTCCACTTCTTATCATTGTGAAAAAACGGCTGGAAAAGAAGACCTTTTTAAAGAAGTCTCTAAAAGTACATTTTCCTTCATAGTCTTGGCTCTTTTTTAATAGTTTCTTCTACGTATTTATTTGTTCAAATAACATTTGGTAATATTTGAGACACGTTGCAGTAATCTTGAAAAAGTTTTATTCTTGTGTAAAGAAAAGAAACACAATCATAAACAGATAGGGAGATTCATGTAGACAGGTTATTGTTTACCTTATGGGAGATATGAATGCTTTTATTAAGTTACTAGAACGGGAAGACCATAAAAAATAAGCATATTCCTTGATATTCACTATTCATTATTGTAATAATAATATTTGAAATGGGAAAAAATATTCGAAAGGGTAACATAAATATAATACTATTTCTTAATTCTCTAAACGCCGTTTCATATGTTTTTGATAATTATCTATATTATATTAAATAATATTTCTTGACTCCATTAAAAAAAATTATTAGACTATTTCTTATTTGCATTGGTGTATTTTACAATATTATGCATAGACAGTAAAACCTGGCAGATTTAGGTTTTCCAGCACATATAAAGTATTGTTATTCTCGTTTTTTTTTTGCTCACTAAGTAAAATATGTAACTGAAAACATAAATAATTAAGATGCCGGATAGAAAAAAAAAAACACGAAAAGTAATTATCTTCTATTCACCAAATGCTCTGACCTACTCCTTGAAGAGTGAAAGGTTATTCACTCTACTTCTAATAGGTGATATTTGGAGCAGAATTAATACATTTCTCTTTATGAAATCATTTACAATTAAGTGCTGAAAATAAATAAACATCTGGAAATAAATCAATAAACAAAAAATTCTATGACTAGTCAGTGGAATAAAATATTGTAATGAATATTAAAAAAAAAAATTAACAATAAAATTAATTATTTGTATATGCAATATGCTGAAAAAAACATACATGGATATCTTAAATAAAAATTTCAATTCTGCTGATATCTGTAACAATTTCATCAAATTCTTCGAGAAAACTTACAGAAAAAAAAAATATTGTCCAGACGACATCAATTTTACTCAAAGAACAATTTAAATGCGTTGCAATGATAACCAGCATATAAATAACATCAATGCGTTTCATATAAAGTTTAAGTAGAATCATTCTAGACAAAGTATTAAATAATACTTATTTGTTCCGCCAATTAACAATTCAATTTGATTATGGCATTAGAACGTTGTACTGACTTACTCATAATATCAATATCATGATCTATGATCCCCCCCCCTCTCTCTCTCTCTCTCTCTCTCTCTCTCTCTCTCTCTCTCTCTCTCTCTCTCTCTCTCTCTCTCTCTCTCTCTCTCTCTCATTTCAATTAAAACCTATGCTAACTATCCACTTCTGATCTCACTGTTTTAATAGCAATATTCATTATCAACCAAATATGACGAAATTACAAAACCATTTGATCATTATTATGGTCAAATTATAGCAATACCCTTTGATATAAAAAAAACTATTCATGGTAGAAACTATGAATATATTCATAGTCACTTTACTAAAGGATAATATCGTAAAATAATTCTATTAAAAAAATAAAATAGATTCTCGGAAAGAGATAAAATGAGATTGAAAATAAAAAGCTAAAGAAAGTAAAGGAAGGGACATGAAGAAAAATACAAGGAAGATGGATAGGATCATATGAGTTCATATTAGATCAGGCAAATCTCTTTGCCATCGATACACGATGTGAGACTAAAATGGGAAAAACATATCGATGACACATCTTTGATTTATTCAATTTTTTTTTTTATGTGAGAGAGTGAACTACAAAAATCTGCATAAAGTCGAATAGATAAGACTAAATATTCTTATTGCTCAAGTTAAGAAAACTTAAAATCTGTCCAAGCATACTTACAATATTATAATCATAAAGAAGGTAAAGGATTAAAATATATGCGAAAATCAAACGAAAGTTTAAAATGAAAAACAAAAAGAATCTGTGATTTGATAGGCAACATGCAACACCTTGGTAGATATAGTGTCAAATTCCTGTCCAAAGATGATTGTTATTTATCTTTTGAATTAGCTGTATCAGGAAAAAAAAGAAATATTGGTCACTTACAAAATCTTTGCCATATTTTCGCATTCATAGCGTATATTTCCTTCATATGTAAATTTTTTTTGTTTTGTTTTTGTTTTAGGTCGTAGGCCACATATATTCATTCGATTAAGTATACATAAAACTAAAATAGATAACGATACTATAATGATCTGTTATAGGATAGGATATCACTTTTCAATGGTTTGAAT
>NC_090735.1:152492252-152494752 GCF_036898095.1 Palaemon carinicauda | reverse complement strand
TAGACAACAATAATGTTGTAAAGATAATAATATTAATATATGCACATAGTTGTCTCTTTTGTGTTGCTGATAAAGATACAAAAATTAAAGAGAGCGAATATCATTTTAAAATAAGATCTACGAAGGAAATTCCACGTTACTTGCATCATAGAAACCAAGAAAAAATAACTTCAAACATCCAAAAACATTACAAATCTAGCTTTGGAAACACTAAAGGAGCATCTCTCCCTATTGTTATTATTACTTTTTATTTCTTGCCAGTGAAGTGGGAGGCTTACACACTGTCTAATTGGAGTATTTGTAGTTGTTTAGGGCTTACAGGATGCATAATTGAAATATGGGTAAAATTTTTACTATTGCGCTATGTTTTTATTGAAAAAAAAATGTTTCTGATGTATTTATAGGTACTTTAATCATTTAAATAAAAATATTTTTAATGGTATTAATAATTTGAATAATTTAGAAAAAAAAATATCAATAATAAGAATTTTAATAATTTTGATGTGTTCTGATGCAAATTATTATGGAAAATTCCTTATTTCTAAGTATTAGCTGTTTTAAGATTCCAAAAGTAAAAAGGACATAAATACAAGAATACATCTAACCTACGGCTCTACACATAACCTAACCTAGGACCTGCTTTCTTACCTACTTCGTACCGGGGGAAGTGGATGGAGTTATTTGCTACGACCCGCCCTAAATTACCATATCCTTATATCCTATGACTAAGACTTAACCCTGTGTTTGCTTCTTATCCAGTTTTACTCCAGTCAAAATATCACTAAATCACAATATATTATAAATCATAAAACTATCATGTTAACATCGTACTTCAGAAAAAAAAGATAAACATTTTCCCCATGGAGAAAATCGATTTGACAGCAATAAGAAAGTTAACTCCAGTCCTAACCAACAACAGGAACCCAATAGTTTTACTAGAAAATTTGGATCTCTATCTATTTTTTTTTTTTCAGGTTGTTTCAACCTAGGAAACTGAACTCAATAATAGCACACAACTTTCAGAAATTATGCCAAAATATGATTAATTACATAAACTAAACTAGGCAGAGATTTTTTTACATGCAGGTTAACTCATTTTGGATAACGAAAGGTAATTAACTCCACCGGATAAAAATTCCTAATCACTGAAGTAGGTTTATACGTTGATACTTTCTTTACAGAATGGTTACCAATTATTTACATTTTAGTTTAATGTGAACACTATCACTAATATCTTTATGATAATTTTATTGTATTGTTATAAACAACTGTTGTGATCAATATAATTTCTGTTGATGTTGATTTACACCATCTGCTGTCTTATTTGAGGAGAATTAACCAGTAAGTCAAATAACGTTCCCTCGTTACAAGCAATGTCTTCACAGAGCTTGGGTTGCAGCAAGAATACATTCTCTTTTCCTCCTATCCTACCATCAATGGTTAAAGAATCGTTGAAAATCCTTGTTTGAAAGTACAATGTTAGAAACAGAACTCATGAAAGAAAGGAAAATAAGGATAAATGTGTTAAATTATGGACTATAAATGTGTAGATATATTCAGTATAGGAAATAAACAGTTACTCAGAAATCATTTATAGCAATACGTGCTTGTTTGACTTTAAGTCATTTACATCCTTTTTGGCATCAGAGTTCCCAACGAAACATTAGTAAGAGAGAAAGACAATAACTTTTAATCAAATACAGCAACATGAACAAAGGCTCAGTGAAATTAATGGCAAATCTGAAGACTGATATTGAAAGACGCCTGGAAATCGTTGCGACGGAAGAGAGGTTTTCTTGGTAGGCAAAGTTGAATAGAAGGAGGACAGAGATATACTGGGGAAAAAAAGATAACGGACTGATAGAGAAAGTAAGAAGTCACTGATGGGCCAGAGGGGAAATTGGGAAAGCCTAATAAATACCATATAAACAAGGAAGTTTAGTAGAGGAATGATGGAACTGTGAACTGTACTTGTGCAAAACAAAAAGAAAAAGATATATATATATATATATATATATATATATATATATATATATATATATATATATATATATATATATTTCAGAAATCATTGAATTTTATGTTTAAGATAGGGGTTTAGTGATAACAGTTTTAAATAGGTCAACTAATTAATATATATATATATATATATATATATATATATATATATATATATATATATATATATATATATGTATATATATATATATATATATATATATATATATATATATATGTATATATATATATATATGTATAAAAAGAAATATATATATGTATATATATATATATATATATATATATATATATATATATATATATATATATATATATATCAGAAATCATTGAATTTTATGTTTAAGATAGGGGTTTAGTGATAACAGTTTTAAATAAGTCAACTAATTATTATATATATATATATATATATATATATATATATATATATATATGTATATATATATATATATGTAAAAAAAGGAATATACATATATGTATATAT
>NC_090735.1:152474752-152482252 GCF_036898095.1 Palaemon carinicauda | reverse complement strand
AGAATAAATATTCGATCATACGTAAACAGCGTTTACATTACAAACGCAAATTCTAATTTAGAAGAATGCAAAAACCATTTAAGAAAATCAAATGCCTAATAAGAAAGAGCATTCCCTCAAATGTTATTAGTAAGTAATTCGACTTATCGTGGACATTTTTATATCACTGCAGTTTTATTCCAGTTGATTTAAAAAAAAAAAAGTTAAACTGTGCAAAGCATGAAGGTTCTCAAAATTAAGATTATAATGAATAGTCTCTTTACATAACAAATAGTTGGGATCCTCGTGTAATTTTTAATAAAGTGTGTGTTAGCATGAAAACACAAGATTACGTGTTACAATGGCAGGGAGGAGCCAGTGATGATATAAAATATCAAACCCGGTAGTATACTACCTGGTATGAAACACGTGCGGTATAGGGCTCGCCTCCTAAAATTGACATACATGTGACATGCAGTGCCCTGATTTTAAAAAGTACTGTAGGCGGGTTATCTTTGAGGAAATAAGCAGGTTGAAGCCAATGAACGGAGATCCAGTCTTCTTTGTCCCGAATCTTCAATAGAAACTCCTTCCCAGTTCTATGGATCACAAGGAAAGGGCCTATATAAAGGGGCTTCAGCGCTGTCTTACTAGTTTTGTTGCTCAGGAAAACGTGCATATCCATTATAGGTAGTAGGCTGGTCAGGACACCAACCACCCGTCGATATATGGGGTCCTTTGTCTAGCCAGAAAATACTACATCGAATCCCTCTCTCTGGTTACAGTTCATTTTCTCTTTGCCAACACATACACCGAATAGTCTGGCCTATTTTCAACTGATTCTCGTCTGTCTTCATACACCTGACAACGCTGAGATTACCCAAAGAGTTACTGCGCTATAATTGTTCAGTGGTCACTTTACTCTTGGTAAGGGTAGAAGAGACTATTTGGCTATGGTAAGCAGCTCTTTTAAGAGGAGGACACTACAAAATCCAAATATTATTATCTTTTTTTTGGTAGTACCATAGCCTCTTTACCATGGTCTTTAAATTTCTGTTTTTATTTGCTTTAGAGTACACTCGGTTATACTATTCTATTTAATTTCTCTTCATCTTGTTTTGTTGAATTTTTTTATAGTTTATATAGGAAATATTTATAATGATTTTACTGTTCTGAAAATATTAAATTTTTCCTTGTTTCCTTTTCTCACTGGGCTATTTTCCCTGTAGGGGACCCTGGGCTTATAGCATCCTGCTCTTCAGACTAGGGCTGTAGCTTAGCACGACATAATAATAATAATAATAATAATAATAATAATAATAATAATAATAATAAAGATCTGTCGATATGTGTTACTTAGCTGCGGGAATATAAGTCTTGCAGCTTGAAGTGAATTTTCTAACAACGTGAAGTTGGCACTGGTGATTATCGGAGAAGGTTTGAGATGGGAAAAAATTTGATATGACAATCATCAGGTCATTATATACCATTTTAGCTACAGAGACATCCGGATCATTTTTAGAAGAGATCCTTATGCCCATTAGTGATGAACTGAGGTCGTCGTACGTTGTTGTGGTGTCCCATTGCTCGCAAATCCAATCAGAGATTTCCAAGAAAGGGTCCTCGGGGATCGTCACAAAAACGTAATCTTCTTTGATGCATGACTGAGTCACGTCCTTGATGCGAAATCGAACCTCTGCATGCTAGAACCAGGTGAATTCTTCTATGCTGACGATGGACGGTTGTTTATGGGGTTGGGCATTGATAGGAGAACCATTGTCATAGGACACATAGGACAGCATCATCAAACAGTAAGACACTACAGTAAGGTGGGAAGCAGGAGGGAGCTGAACATTAGTGGTTACCAATGTGCGAGGCATCAGTTAGGTGATCACTGAGCGGAGAGATAAATGAAACTAAATTTTATCAAACAATCACTGGGTTTATATAAACCGATTTTCTAAGAAGAACGTGACAAAAATTCGAACATGAAGGAGCTTGTGCTAGCATGAAAATAAAAGTAGGATGGTCTATAACAGTGCAGGGAAGTGCGAGTGATAAGATAAAAACTCAATAGTGCAGGGAAAAGTGAGTGATAAGATAAAAAACATGACTGTAGCAAAGATAGAGTGATAAGATAAAAATTCAAAACCATTACAATGTACAAGTGTGTATGAACCACACGTGTTATAGAGTTCCACTCCTAAAAATGATATTCCTGTGACATAGGGCACACTGCACTTGAAACACGGACTGTAAAAGGGTCATTTTGCCTAAGATAAGCAGGCTTAAGGCGACCAATGGAGATCCAGCAATTTTTGGCACGAATCTTCTGTAAGTACGCCATCACTATTTGAAGGATCACAAGGAAAGGACATGTGTAAGGGGTTTTTAGTATTATCTTGCTAGTGTCATTAGGCAGGAAAGCGTGCGTTGCCGAGTGCATATCTGTTGATATGTGTTGCTTAGCTAGGGACTTGTATGTCTGGTGGCATGGATTAAATTTTCCTACAACTTGACGTAGTTGCTGGAGATTATCGGAGGAGGTTACCGACGGGAAAAAAAAATTAGCAGGGATGGCCGACAGGTCGCCATATACCATTACATTGCCGTGATACTAAGGTCGTCTTTGTGAGTGGTCCCTAGTTCCTTGTGAAATGATTTATGGGTGCTGTACATTATTATGATTTCCCATTGCTTCGACAGCCGATCGGAGATATCCAGGAAAGTGTCATCGTGAATTACTGCGAGAATGTAAACTGCTTCGGCTTGGTTACATTCCTAATGCAAAACTCGATTCTAACACTCTGGTACCATGTGAACGCTTCTCTGCCAGCAAAGGACGCTTGCTTCCAGGTCTTAGCGTTGATAGGAGAGTTAGTGTCGGAGGACGGCATCATTAAACAGTAAGACACTACAGTGAATGGAAAGGTACGAGGAACCTAGATTCTGTGGTAGTCACCAATGTGCGAGACATCAGTTAGGTGGTAACTGAGAGGAGAAGAAAATGCAACTAAACTTTATTAAACTATTATTGAGTTTATATACATGACTTCAGTGGTAGATCGTCACAAAAATTCGAACATGAAAGAGCATTTGCTGGCATGGAAATACATGCAGAATGGTCTATAACAGAGCAGGGAAGAGTGAGTGATAAGATAAAAACTCAATAGAGTAGGGAAAAGTGAGTGATAAGCAAAAAAAAAAAAATGACAGTGTAGCCTAGATCGAGTGATAACATAAAAACTCAAAACCGTTATAAGGTACAAGTTTGTATGAAACACGTGTGGTACATGGTTCCACTCCTAAAAATTATATACTTGTAAAATGGAGCATATTGTAAGAGGGTCATATTAGAGGAGATAACCAGGTTTAAGGAGATCAATGGAGATCCAGTTTTCTTTGCAGCGAGTTTTCTGTAAGAACACCTTCATTATTTGAAGGATCACAAGGAAAGGGCACACGTAAGTGGATTTTAGAAGTCGTTTGCTAGTGTAATTATGAGGGAAAGCGTGCATTGCCGAGTGCATATCTGTTCATATGCGTTACTTAGCTGGGGGATTGTAAGTCTGGTGGCATGGATTACATTTTCCTACAACTTGACGTAGGAACTGGAGATTGTTGGAGGAGGTTGTTGACAAAGGAAAAAAAAAAATCCACACGGACGACCAGCGGGTTACCATATACCATTTCAATCGCCGTGAAAAATGGGATGTCTGTATGAGTGGTTATTAATCCCTTGTGGAAGGGTTTTAGAGAAGATAAAATCATTATCATGTAGCGAAGATCGACTGATAAGATAAAAACTCAAAACCGTTATATTGTACTAGCATGTATGAAATGCTTGTGGTGTATGGTTCCACTATTAAAAATGACATACCTGAGAAATAGGGCACACTGCTCTTGAAAGGCGTACTGTAGGAGGGTTATCTTACAGGAAATAAGGAGGTTTAAAGCGATCAAAGTAGGCTTAGTTTTTTTGTCGTAAACGCTCTGTAAGAACGCCTTAATTATTCGAAGGATCACAAGGAAAGGGTACCTGCAAGTGAACTTTAGCAGTGGCTTGCTAATGTCATTAGGCAGGAAAGCGTACGTTACTGACTGCATATCTGTTCATATGTGTTGCTTAGCTGGAGGCTTGTAAGTCTGGTAGCATAAATTAAATTTTTTTTTTACAACATGTTGTAAGAGCTAAAGATTATCGGAAGAGGTGTCCCATCGGTTGCACTGCCAACCAGAGATATCAAGGAAAATTTCCTCGGGGATCACTGCAAGAATGTAATCTGTTTTGGTGCTTGACTGATTCACGACGACCTTGTTGCGAAACTGGATTTTAGCATGCTGGAACCAGGATAATGTTCAAAGCTGATGAAGGACTGTAGTTTAAGGGCTGTGGCGTTTATAGTGGAATCAGTTTCGCAGGGCAGCATTATCAAACAGGAAAACACAAAAAAGAAAGGGAAGGCTGGAGGGAGCTGGACACTTTAGCGGGCACTGATGTGCAAGGTACCAGTTACGTAATAATTGAAAGACTAGGTGAATGCATCTAAACTTTATGAAAAAAATATTAGAATTTATATACAGTGACTTCCGAGGAAGAACGTCATATATATTCAAATATGATAAAGTTGGTGCTAGCATGAAAACGCAGGATGCTCTATTAACAGTGCATGGAAGAGCCTGTGATAAGATAAAAGAACCAAAACCGTTTGGGTACGAGCTTGTATGAAAGTCCTGCGGTCCACATTCTTGTATTTAATGATCCTCAAACTATAATTTGATAATAAAATTTCTTTTCATCAATCGTAATCAAATACAAATCATATTATTCACGAAACATTAAAAAAAGAAAAGTTACGATTGTATTTTTCGAGACTCTCTCTGTACCTTTTCTCCCGACAGCAATTTAAAACAAAAAAGTGAGAGTCGAAAAATAGAATATGAATACAAAATATTTTTTTCTTTTATGAAAACAATTGAGAATAGATTGGTATGGATTTTGATAATCTCATAATCCATATAATGCTGTTTTTTCTTTCAATATGAAAATAAAAGAGCAATGAAGTAACGAAGAAAAAGAATGCATGCATAAGGTAGATATTTTAGAATATCTCATGCAGCATCTAAAATAGTATTTTGCAACGATGTTTTTAAATATTTTGGAATTGTAGCTTCAACTCAACATCATTCCCCCTTGAGGAAAAACTATAAACAACAGCAAGAGAAAATTTTTCATGCCTGCAATATTGAACGAAGTGAATAAAACTAAAACTATATGAAACGTTTACAATGTAATAAATATTATGAGAATTATTCAGCTTTGGCTTAAAAAGGAATTACTTAGTTAAGATTAGATTAATTCATAATTCATAGTTCATAATTTATAAATACTGATGTTTCATTTTTCCTACAGAAATACCCTCAAGATTGCTAAGAAAATAACAAAACCTTTTCCATGGATATATGTTATTAAGATTAATGGCCGTTAGAATTGCTGCAATTAGTTCAATTACGAATTGATAAAAATATGTAACCTTTCTTGTCTTTGTTGTTCTGAATATAGCTGGGGACTACTTGGAAAAAATACCACTGAATTTGAGCATGTTATTTTTTCATGGTGAGACGATAGATAATATATTCATTGCATACAAACCAGAAAACATATCTTTTATGCTTCGTTTTGAAAAGATTGTATCGCCATTGATTTTCAAAAAAAGAAAAAAAAACACTGCCTGTAAATATCATATTTCATGAAATCCACTCTTCAAGGAAGCTGGCGGATGGGATTATAAAATGTCATTAATTTATTATTATTGCGTGAATATCATACGAAAGTAAAAAAAAAAAAAACACCACTTTAGAAGTCTTATCTTTCGAATATATATATATATATACATATATATATATATATATATATATATATATATATATATATATATATATATATATATATATATATATATATATATATATATATATAAATATATGTATATATATAATATATACATATATATATATATGTATATATATATATATATATATATATATATATATATATATATATATATATATATATATATATATATATATATATATATATATATATATATATATATATATATATATATATATATATATATATATATATGCGCATATTTTTGAAGCTGTTAATTTCCTTGGTAAGAATATCAAATTTTCTTTTCAATTCAACTCATACCTACGACAAATCTGATTGGGAAAGAAGGATCTTTGATAAAATTAATGAAAATAGTTTTATCTTTAGTAGCAAATACCAGCCACGAGTGGTTTTTATACCATACTTGTTTTATTATCTTTGCTAATCATTCTTATATACATCGTTATATATCAATAGCATTGGAATCTTACAAATATAGGTAAGTGGGGATATCCAATTATGAGAGTCTTCGTTAGATAATATTAATGTTTTTCTGTCAACGTGGGAGAAAGCACCGAGCAGCAAATGTGATTTTCCATTATTGTTATTTTCTTTAGAGGGATGGGAAAAATAATGAATGTGTATTCTTGTATTCAATCAAGACATTTGAGAACAGTTACATTCTATCAGAAATTATTGAAACTAGAGAAATATATTATGAGTATGGATTTATGATATTATTAAATGTCCTGGAAACATTGCTTACTGCAAATCATAATGAAAAGTCCTTAACACTTGAATATTTTTATGTAATAATGTAATATTTTTTACATACTAGAAGGCTGCCATTTTCTTTATTCATGGGTTGAATCTCAGTTTGGGAACATAATTACGGCAAGTGAACGTAGTAGCAGTTCATTTCAATGCCACCATGGCAGTACTGACTATTTTTATGGTCTCTCTCCTTTTAGGTCTTTAATCCTGCTGGAGAGTTATTTGGGATCTTTTGACTGACCTGACAGTACTGTATTGGATCCTTCTCTCTGGCTAAAGTTTCTTTTCCCTTTGCCTACAATTACACCAAATAGTCTGGCCTATTCTTTAAATATTTCCCTCTGCCCCCATACCCCTTGACAACACAGATTACCAAAAAAAAAAATCTTCTTTTCTCAATTGATTAACTACTGCAGTGTAATTGCTCAGTGGTCAATTTACTCTTGGTATGGATAGAAGAGATTCTTTAGCTATGGTAAGCAGCCTACTAGGAGAAGGACACTCCCAAATAAAACCATTGACCCCTAGTCTTGGGTAGTGACATAGCCTCTGTACCATGGTCTTCCAAAGTCTTGAGCTATAGTTCTCTTATTTGAGGGTCCACTCGGCATACTATTCTATATCACTCCTCTTCCTCTTGTTTTATTAAGGATTTTCATAGTTTATAAAGGAAATATATTTTTTTTCATTTTGTTGTTCTTAAAATATATAGTTTTTCATTGTTTCCGTTCCTTACTCGGCTATTTTCTCTGTTGGAGCCCCTGGTCTTATAGCTTCCTGCTTTTGCAATTATGGTTATATCCTAGAAAGTAAAAATAATGATAATAAAAACTATGGAATACCCTTTACCT